>NC_140002.1:34881328-34963828 GCF_964263955.1 Coregonus lavaretus
CTCAGGGCCCACACCATTTACTTAAAGGTACCTTAAGTGTTGTTGAACCTAGCAGATAATTGCACCATAAATCTTAATGGCCAACGAATTACTCTTTACAACGTCCTTTCTCCTTCCTGAAGTGCGTGGCGTGATGGAGTGGTGGAGCCATCGCGTGCTGCTGCTTCCTGTGAGGAGAAGGAGGGAGGATGATTCACGTCTCTCCCTTCCTTTAACCCCCTACATAAACAGAAGGGAGAAGCCAGGATGCTATGGAAGGAAAGACGTTCCACTGTGACCGAGAGGATGTGCAAGAGAGAGAAAAAGAGAGGAAGGGCAAAGAGGGAGAGAGAGAGGGGAGAAAGAGAGTGAGACAGAAAGGGAGAGAGACAGGGGAGAGAGAGAGTGTGCGAGAGAGGGTGGAGAGAGAGAGTGAGAGAGAGAGAGAGGGAGAGAGAGGGGGGAGAGAGAGAGTGAGAGAGAGAGGGAGAGGGAGAGTGAGAGAGAGATGGAGAGTGTGTGAGAGAGGGAGAGAGAGAGGGGAGAGAGAGAGTGAGAGGGAGAGAGAGAATGTGCGAGAGAGGGTGCGAGAGAGGGAGGGAGAGAGAGAGGGGGAGAGAGAGTGAGAGAGAGAGGGAGAGAGACAGGGGAGAGAGAGAGTGAGAGAGAGAGGGAGAGAGAGAGTGAGAGAGAGAGAGGGAGAGAGAGAGAGTGTGCGAGAGAGGGAGAGAGACAGGGGGGAGAGAGAGTGTGTGAGAGAGGAAGTATACAAGGTCTGAGGTCATCTGCCTTTGGCCTAAAGAGTAGGAACCCAGACTTCATCAAAGAAATTGGAAATACAGACATTGTCATTCTGCAAGAAACATGGTATAGAGGAGACGGACCCACTGGTTGCCCTCTAGGTTACAGAGAGCTGGTAGTCCCATATACCAAACTACCAGGTGTGAAACAGGGAAGAGACTCAGGGGGTATGCTAATTTGATATAGAGCAGACCTAACCCACTCTATTAAATTGGCGCAGCGGTCTAAGGCACTGATTAGTGCTAGAGGCATCACTACAGATCCGGGTTCGATTCCGGGCTGTGTCGCAACCGGCCCCGGCCGCGACTGGGAGACCCATGAGGCGGCGCACAATTGGCCCAGCGTCGTCCGGGTTAGGGGAGGGTTTGGCCGGCTGGGATGTCCTTGTCCCATCGCGCTCTAGCGACTTCTTGTGGCGGCCGGGCGCATGCATGCCTGCTTCGGTCGCCAGCTGTACAGTGTTTCCTCCAACACATTGGTGAGGTTGGCTTCCAGGTTAAGCAAGCAGTGTGTCAAGAAGCAGTTCGGCTTGGCAGGGTCGTGTTTCGGAGGACGCATGGCACTCGACCTTTGCCTCTCCCGAGTCTGTAGGGGAGTTGCAGCGATGGGACAAGACTGTAACTACCAATTGGATATCACGAAATTGCGGAGAAAAAGGGGTAAAACTACAACATTTGACATCTGGCTAGAAATAAATAAGGAAATTATCTCAACTGAGAAATATGTCCTGATGTGTGCCACCTATATCCCCCCAATAGAATCCCCATACTTTAATGAAGACAGCTTCTACATCCTAGAGGGGGAGATCAACCATTTCCAGGCCCAAGGACATGTACGAGTCTGTGGCGACCTAAATGCCAGAACTGGACAAGAACCTGACATTCTCAGCACACAGGGGGACCGCTATGGTAGATACACCTACAGCTCATCCCTTGGCATTAGTACTGTAGATTACTTTATCACTGACATCAACCCAGAGTCTCTCAGAGCGTTCACAGTCAGCCCACTAACACCCCTATCAGATCACAGCAAAATCACAGTCTACTTGAACAGAGCAATACTCAATCATGAGGCATCAAAGCCAAAGGAACTGCACAATATTAAGAAATGCTATAGATGGAAGGAAAGTAGTGTAGAAACCTACCAAAAAACAATTAAGCAACAACAAATTCAATTCCTTCTAGACAACTTCCTGGACAAAACATTTCACTGTAATAGTGAATGTGTAAACTTGGCAGTAGAAAGCCTAAAAAGTATATTTGACTTTTCAGCTTCCCAATCAAATCAAAAAAACATCAAGCAGACAACCTAAGAAATTAAAAAAAAAGACAAATGGTTTGATGAAGAATGCAAAAACCTAAGAAAGAAATTGAGAAACATAGTGACCCAGAAAACCTGAGTCTACACTACGGAAAAAGAAGGAACAGCATGTCAGAAATCAGCTCAATGTAATTGAAGAATCCATAGAATCTAACCACTTCTGGGAAAATTGGAACACACTAAACAAACAACAACACAAAGAGTTATCTATCTAAAATGGAGATGTATGGATTAACCACTTCTCCAATCTTAATTGGCTCTATAACAAAGAATAAACACCAAAAACGTATACATGATAAATTACAAATCTTAGAATCAGCTATTAAAGACTACCAGAACTCACTGGATTCTCCAATTACATTGAAGGAACTACATGACAAAATACAAACCCTCCAACCCAAAAAGGCCTGTGGTGTTAATGGTATCCTAAATGAAATGATAAAATATACAGACCACAAATTACAATTGGCTATACTTAAAGTCTTTAACATCAGCTCTGGCATCTTCCCCAATATTTGGAACTCGAAGACTGATCACCCCAATCCACAAAAGCGGAGACAAATTTGACCCCAATAATTACCGTGGGATATGCGTCAACAGCAACCTTGGGAAAATCCTCTGCATTATCATTAACAGCAGACTTGTACATTTCCTCAGTGAAAACAATGTACTGAGCAAATGTCAAAATGGCTTTTTACCAAATTACCATACGACAGACCACGTATTCACCCTGCACACCCTAATTGACAAACAAACAAACAAACCAAATCAAAGGCAAAGCCAAAGTCTTCTCATGCTTTGTTGATTTCCCAAAACCTTTTGACTCAATTTGGCATGAGGGTCTGCTATACAAATTGATGGAAAGCGGTGTTGGGATTTTTTTTTTTAAACATGACAAAATCCATGTACACAAACAACAAGTATGCAGTAAAAAAAACTGAAAAACAACAACATTTCTTTCCATTGTGCTGTGGGGTGAGACAGGGATGCAGCTTGAGCCCCACCCTCTTCAACATATATATCAACGAATTGGCGAGGGCACTAGAACAGTCTGCAGCACCCGGCCTCACCCTACTAGATTCTGAAGTCAAATGTCTACTGTTCGCTGATGATCTGGTGCTTCTGTCACCAACCAAGGAGGGCCTAAAGCACCTAGATCTTCTGCACAGATTCTGTCAGACCTGGGCCCTGACAGTAATTCTTAGTAAGACGAAAATAATGGTGTTCCAAAAAAGGTCCAGTTGCCAGGACCACAAATACAAATTCCATCTTGACACCGTTGCACTAGAGCACACAAAAAGCTATACCTACCTCGCCCTAAACATCAGCACCACAGGTAACTTTTTAATTAATTAATATTAATATTATTAATATCCACAAAGCTGTGAGCGATCTGAGAGACAAGGCAAGAAGGGCCTTCTACACAATCAAAAGGTACATAAAATTCAACATCCCAATTAGGATCTGGCTAAAAATACTTGAATCAGTTATAGAACCCATTGCCTTTTATGGTTGTGAGGTCTGGGATCCGCTCACCAACCAAGAATTCACAAAATGGGACAAACACCAAATTGAGACTCTGCATGCAGAATTCTGCAAAAACATCCTCCGTGTACAACGTAAAACACCAAATAATGCATGCAGAGCAGAATTAGGCCGCTACCCGCTAATTATCAAAAACCAGAAAAGAGCCGTTAAATTCTACAACCACCTAAAAGGAAGTGAATCCCAAACCTTCCATAACAAAGCCATCACCTACAGAGAGATTAACCTCGAGAAGAGTCCCCTAAGCAAGCTGGTTCTGGGCTCTGTTCATAAACACAAACAGACCCCACAGAGCCCTAGGAAAGCAACAGCAACACAATTAGACTCAACAAAAAGATAATTACTTGACACATTGGAAATAATTGACCAAAAAACTGAGCAAACTGGAATGCTATTTGTCCCTAAACAGAGAGTACACAGTGGCAGAATACCTGACCACTGTGACTGACCCAAAATGTAGGAAAGCTTTGACTATGTACAGACTCAGTGAGCATAGCCTTGCTATTGAGAGAGGCCGCTGTAGGCAGACCTGGCTCTCAACAGAAAACAGGCTACGTGCACACTGCCCACAAAATGAGGTGGAAACTGAGCTGTACTTCCTAACCTCCTGCCAAATGTATGACCATATTAGAGACACATATTTCCCTCAGATTACACAGACCCATAAAGAATTCCAAAACAAATCAAATTTTGATAACCTCCCATATCTATTGGGTGAAATAACACAGTGTGCCATCAGAGCAGCAATATTTGTGACCTGTTGCCACAAGAAAAGGGCAACCAGTGAAGAACAAACATCAATGTAAATACAACCCATATTTATGTTTATTTATTTTCCCTTTTGTACTTTAACTATTTGCACATCATTATAACACTGTACATTGCCATAATAATGACATTTGAAATGTGTCTATTCCTTTTAAACTTGTCAGTGTAATGTTTACTGTTCATTTTTTATTGTTTATTTCACTTTTGTTTATGATCTATTTCACTTGCTTTGGCAATGTAAACATATGTTTCCCATGCCAATAAAGCCCTTTGAATTGAATTGAAGAGAGATAGGGAGGGAGGGAGAGAAACAGGGGAGAGATCGAGGGAGAGAGAGAGAGAGAGAGCGAGAGAGATAGGGAGGGAGGGAGAGAAACAGGAACGATAGAGGGAGAGAGAGAGAGAGGAGAGAGACAGCGTGAAAGACAGTGCGGGAGAGTGAGCGAGAGAGAAGACAGAAAGAGATTAAGAGAGAGAGGCCAGTTTTCTACAGTGCGCAGGCCATTACCCAGCTGCCAGAGCTGCTATAGAGAGGAGGGTGAGTAATGTCCACTGAATCAGCCCATAAATAGTATACAGTATATAGAGGGTAAGGGAAACCACACTGGAACCATAAAGTGCTTTAGAACAAAGATAAGGTCAGGGGTTGTTTAAGCCACCAACTGTATCAACTGTACAAAAAGTGATTTGTTTTACATTAAATGTATGCTGATTCATGAAGAGTGCACCTTGCTAGATAGCTCAGCAGCTTACATACCCTGTGATGTGTGTCAGAAGCCTTAAAGGAAAACTCCACCCAAAAACTATTTTGGTATTTGTTTAATTTGTCCATTGTTGATATAGTCCCAAAATGTTTTGCATGTCAGCAATCAAGTTTTGAAGATATATAACTTTCAAAATACAGAAATACAGCTGGTATGATCCATTTTGAAAGCTATTTCCTTTAAGGCTTAATAGGGCATGAGAAACAAAACACTTATGTGGGTTACAAAAGCTTCATGAGAAGCCAGACAGGGAGACAGTGCGGGAGGCTGTTTCCTACATGCGTGTTTAGACCCATCCTGAAGGCCTGCCTGTTGTTGTTAGTTCAGCTGCACTGGCCATCACTTTGATCTCCACTCAGTGTAAAGCTCTAGCAGCTACACTACGGCTGGGCTGGGTTCTGGCCCTGGCTGCCTATCAAGGCCCTTCTATTGGCCTGCCTGAGTCTATAACGCACAAACGCACACACCCTTCCTTCAGCCCAGCTAACAAGGCAAACATGCCTTATTCACATGAAATCCCTCTCCATGCCCACACACACAACCAATGTTGTTCCACTGGATCCCTCTGTTACTGCAAACCTCTTTTCTATCGATCTCACAGTAATTGCCTCTAAAACACTGGTGTACCAAGGTGCTTCCGTTATTGATGCAATGTGGGCATCCTGGGATTTTCAAATATATCCCAATCAAAGCATGGAGTTCTACCCAACATTATCAAAATATACTAATGGAGAAGGAGTAAAAGCACTCCAAGTAGATTTAGAAAGTAATTCCACTATTTCATTAGAAACTGGGCCAGACCAGTTTATAAAGTCTTATGTAGCACAGCCCTACTTAACATAGTGATGGCACACTAACTCTGTGCAAATACGGTCGAAGAAGTCCCTGTCAATTTGGATATGCCCCTTTTCATGGTGAAGGTTGCCAGAAACATTTCATATGGGGCAAGTCAGGATAAAGGGCATTAGGAAATGTATAGGCTTACTGTATGTCATCACCTATGTCTTGTCAAGTATAAGGTATTATAGGGTTTAAGGTACAGTATACCTAATAAGGTATGAAGGAGGTAGGGAGTCTCAGCAGGAGATTAGGCCTAATTGATCAGCATAAATGTAATGGATCTAGACAGCCAGGATCTAGACAACCAAGTCTGCATTTACTTTTGCTTAAACTTAAGGCCGGCAGCACTCTAAATTTATACCTTCATCTACAAATACTGTGCAATGAAATCTAGTAGTAAGTACAGTGAGGGAAAAAAGTATTTGATCCCCTGCTGATTTTGTACATTTGCCCACTGACAAAGAAATGATCAGTCTATAATTTTAATGGTAGGTTTATTTGAACAGTGAGAGACAGAATAACAACAACAAAATACAGAAAAATGCATGTACAAAATGTTATAAATTGATTTGCATTTTAATGAGGGAAATAAGTATTTGACCCCCTCTCAATCAGAAAGATTTCTGGCTCCCAGGTGTCTTTTATACAGGTAACGAGCTGAGATTAGGAGCACACTCTTAAAGGGAGTGCTCCTAATCTCAGTTTGTTACCTGTATAAAAGACACCTGTCCACAGAAGCAATCAATCAATCAGATTCCAAACTCTCCACCATGGCCAAGACCAAAGAGCTCTCCAAGGACGTCAGGGACAAGATTGTAGACCTACACAAGGCTGGAATGGGCTACAAGACCATCGCCAAGCAGCTTGGTGAGAAGGTGACAACAGTTGGTGCGATTATTCGCAAATGGAAGAAACACAAAAGATCTGTCAATCTCCCTCGGCCTGGGGCTCCATGCAAGATCTCACCTCGTGGAGTTGCAATGATCATGAGAACGGTGAGGAATCAGCCCAGAACTACACGGGAGGATCTTGTCAATGATCTCAAGGCAGCTGGGACCATAGTCACCAAGAAAACAATTGGTAACACACTACGCCGTGAAGGACTGAAATCCTGCAGCGCCCGCAAGGTCCCCCTGTTCAAGAAAGCACATATGCATGCCCGTCTGAAGTTTGCCAATGAACATCTGAATGATTCAGAGGAGAACTGGGTGAAAGTGTTGTGGTCAGATGAGACCAAAACGGAGCTCTTTGGCATCAACTCAACTCGCCGTGTTTGGAGGAGGAGGAATGCTGCCTATGACCCCAAGAACACCATCCTCACCGTCAAACATGGAGGTGGAAACATTATGCTAAGGGGGTGTTTTTCTGCTAAGGGGACAAGACAACTTCACCGCATCAAAGGGACGATGGACGGGGCCAATCTTGGGTGAGAACCTCCTTCCCTCAGCCAGGGCATTGAAAATGGGTCGTGGATGGGTATTCCAGCATGACAATGACCCAAAACACACGGCCAAGGCAACAAAGGAGTGGCTCAAGAAGAAGCACATTAAGGTCCTGGAGTGGCCTAGCCATTCTCCAGACCTTAATTCCATAGAAAAGCTGTGGAGGGAGCTGAAGGTTCGAGTTGCCAAACGTCAGCCTCAAAACCTTAATGACTTGGAGAAGATCTGCAAAGAGGAGTGGGACAAAATCCCTCCTGAGATGTGTGCAAACCTGGTGGCCAACTACAAGAAACATCTGACCTCTGTGAATGCCAACAAGGGTTTTGCCACCAAGTACTAAGTCATGTTTTGCAGAGGGGTCAAATACTTATTTCCCTCATTAAAATGCAAATCAATTGATAACATTTTTGACATGCGTTTTTCTGGATTTCTTTGTTGTTATTCTGTCTCTCACTGTTCAAATAAACCTACCATTAAAATTATAGACTGATCATTTCTTTGTCAGTGGGCAAACAAAATCAGCAGGGGATCAAATACTTTTTTTCCTCACTGTAGGCAGTAGTCAAACTAACTTCCACATTGTGAACTATTGATGTGTAAAGACAGTTTTGTGGGAGGGGAAGAGGGATCTACGTAAAGACAAGAGGCAGGGCCTGGAGTCTCTCTCTCCTCTCCTCTGTCATGCCTGCTGTACTCACACTCTCCCTCTCTCTCTCTCTCTCTCTCTCTCTCTCTCTCTCTCTCTCTCTCTCTCTCTCTCTCCCTCTCTCTCTCTGAGAGCCAGTAATGTATTTTTGGCGGAGAAGAAATGCTTCTAAATTTAGCTTCAGATTTATCAAGCTGATGCAAACGAGGAGAACAGAGGGGTGAGAAAGAGAAAGGAGGAGAGTGAACGGAAGACAGGGAGCGAACAAGGGAGACAGTGGGAGTGTGACTATTAAAAAGTGAGTGGGGATACAGTAGAAAGGAAAAGACAGATAGGGAGAAAGAGGGGGAGAGTGAGAGGAACAGAGGGGGGCTAGGGAGTGGAGGGGAGTGTCAGTGAGGAGCTGTCCATTATGAGTCATGATTAGATGGAACAAAAAAACATTTCTGCCAGGCTCCAAACAACACACACACACACACACACACACACACACACACACACACACACACACACACACACACACTCATCACACAAAAGCCTGCCCCCTAGCAAGATGCATGAAGGAGAAAGATATGTGAATTTCAATAAAGGGGAGAAGAAACAAATCTAGCATGAGTAGAGAGGAGAGAGACCGCCAGCCACCCAGGCAGATACATGCTCCAACACTGGGGGCTGTGAACGGACAGAGCATGCAACACACACACACACCAAAGCACACAGGCCGGTGCGGCTGCAGAACAAGGGCATCTGCTACAAGGGCAAGGGCATTACAGGTCAGGACTACTTCATGGACAAATCAACCTATCTCTGAAGACCACAACACTACAGAGGGCCTTGAGCTCCCCTACCCTCGTATCCCACCTCCTATCCCACCTCCCCCTCCTCTCCTTCCCTCCATCCTCCATGCGGTACCCAGGGCCCTCTGGTAGCAGTGGCTATAAAGGACATGTCAACCAATGGGTTCACTTTATCCCATTCATTTGTTTAGTTTGGCCAATTTGGACCCTCTTGGGAATTGACTGTGCTTTGTTTGGGAGGGGGATTTATATGCAATGCAATGCTCTAAAAGAGCTTTCCCCCTCCAGCGCTTGTGCTCATCTGAGCAGCATCACTGGGCTTCAGTCAGGGACTCAGTGGCAGCTCAGCTGTTTCAGCAAGCTCAGATCGGGGGGGGGGGTGGAGCTCTTCCATGTTGTGTCAGCATAAGGCTGACAGCTCTGTTAAATATTACAGCAATAGGCATACCTTAATGTTTCATAAGTTAAAAATGTATTTGGCTAAAAACGACAGTGCCACAGTGCCACCATAGAACATCAGAACTCTACTTGATGAATATTCATATGTGGATGGGATTAAAATTCATTCTGACTTTATGTTCTATTGAGACACTCGTTTGAAGTTTGAGGTGTCATTTAGAGGTACACATGCCTGTTCAATAGTACATGGGAAGATAAATAGTTCCATATGGAGGATTAGAAAGTCAAATCACAACTAGATATGCAATTCAAACAGTCATCCAATCAAATAGGCTAATGCATCAACCTACCCAATTTAGTTGCAGTGAAACAATTTTGTGGGAACAAAATTCTGCTCGTTATAATATTGACAGACATTGGTTAGAAAAAACTGAATGAAGTCTGAAAGGAGTCTGAATCAGAAAGGTCAAAGTAGAAGAGGGCAGACGATTAGTTGCTATTGTATAGATGGAAGAGTTAGCTTTTTAGAGCCATGATAGCTTGGATCCTGAAAATAGCACTGTAGTCCTAGTGGCATGCACAGCCACAGATCCAGTCTCAGCTACTGCCACAGCAGCTTCTTGGAGAGTGAACGCATGGGCAGAGTGAGATAATTGTCCACTCTTCCAAAGGTGCTCTAATAGGCCTGGCAGGCACTCAGCATTACATCAGCCAGAAACCAGAAGAAGATCCTGGGTCCTGTATGTTTGTCTCTGACTAACACTACGCCAAGAGGATCAGATGAAAAGTAAAGATGTTCTGTTCTGAAAATAGTTTAGCTGAAGTGCTATGGTGTGGTATTTCTTATTACCATGAGTGGAAGCCCCTTGGAATACAAATGCTGTATGTCA
The DNA here is from genome assembly GCF_964263955.1 of Coregonus lavaretus. Classification (NCBI taxonomy): domain Eukaryota; kingdom Metazoa; phylum Chordata; class Actinopteri; order Salmoniformes; family Salmonidae; genus Coregonus; species Coregonus lavaretus. The sequence goes on from NC_140002.1 coordinate 34,891,520, forward strand.
GAAGCCTTAAAGGAAAACTCCACCCAAAAACTATCTTTTGGTATTTGTTTCATTAGTCCATTGTTGATATAGTCCCAAAATGTTTTACATGTCAGCAATCAAGTTTTGAAGATATATAACTTTCAAAATACAGAAATACAGCTGGTATGATCCATTTTGAAAGCTATTTCCTTTAAGGCTTAATAGGGCATGAGAAACAAAACACTTATGTGGGTTACAAAAGCTTCATGAGAAGCCAGACAGGGAGACAGTGCGGGAGGCTGTTTCCTACATGCGTGTTTAGACCCATCCTGAAGGCCTGCCTGTTGTTGTTAGTTCAGCTGCACTGGCCATCACTTTGATCTCCACTCAGTGTAAAGCTCTAGCAGCTACACTACGGCTGGGCTGGGTTCTGGCCCTGGCTGCCTATCAAGGCCCTTCTATTGGCCTGCCTGAGTCTATAACGCACAAACGCACACACCCTTCCTTCAGCCCAGCTAACAAGGCAAACATGCCTTATTCACATGAAATCCCTCTCCATGCCCACACACACAACCAATGTTGTTCCACTGGATCCCTCTGTTACTGCAAACCTCTTTTCTATCGATCTCACAGTAATTGCCTCTAAAACACTGGTGTACCAAGGTGCTTCCGTTATTGATGCAATGTGGGCATCCTGGGATTTTCAAATATATCCCAATCAAAGCATGGAGTTCTACCCAACATTATCAAAATATACTAATGGAGAAGGAGTAAAAGCACTCCAAGTAGATTTAGAAAGTAATTCCACTATTTCATTAGAAACTGGGCCAGACCAGTTTATAAAGTCTTATGTAGCACAGCCCTACTTAACATAGTGATGGCACACTAACTCTGTGCAAATACGGTCGAAGAAGTCCCTGTCAATTTGGACTTCAACCTACCCAATTGAGTTGCGGTGAAACAATTTAGTGGGAACAAAATTCTGCTCGTTGTAATATTGACAGACATTGGTTAGAAAAAACTGAATGAAGTCTGAAAGGAGTCTGAATCAGAAAGGTCAAAGTAGAAGAGGGCAGAGGATTAGTTGCTATTGTATAGATGGAAGAGTTAGCTTTTTAGAGTGAACGCATGGGCAGAGTGAGATAATTGTCCACTCTTCCAAAGGTGCTCTAATAGGCCTGGCAGGCACTCAGCATTACATCAGCCAGAAACCAGAAGAAGATCCTGGGTCCTGTATGTTTGTCTCTGACTAACACTACGCCAAGAGGATCAGATGAAAAGTAAAGATGTTCTGTTCTGAAAATAGTTTAGCTGAAGTGCTATGGTGTGGTATTTCTTATTTACATGAGGGAAAGCCCCTTGGAATACAAATGGAAAGAGGTAAGAGTCAAGGTCAAACATGAAGGTCACTGCAGAGGCAACATGCTATGCAGAGCATACTGCAAGGCCTTTTAAGATTATTCAAATCTTCTCTAATACATTCTGGGTTAGAAATACACTCATATAATTTCTTTTACAACTTTAATGCTGCATTTATTTTTAAATGGTTGTAGGGAGCAGTGTTGCGTGTCTGGGTAGGATTGAAGCCGCAGAGATTTCACTCAACGAAGGACTTAAATCACTTCTCGAGACGAGTGTAGCAGAAAATTGATAATTACTGCCGGCACAGCTGTGCCTAGTCATCAGGTATAACAAATACCCACCCACCCCCTCCCAAAAATGATCATAACAAAAGTCGAGCCCAGGACAGGGGATGACAAATATCTACTAGTTTGTTGCGTGTCAGAGGCAGAGAATGTGTGGTCACCCAGGCCACTTAGGCCCTTCCCTGGCTATCCCGTGCCCCAGGCCAGAGGCTCCGTGCCAGGCCAGGGAGACAGTGTGGTCAGGCCTCCAGGAATGTGGTACTCTCTGGCCAGAGACTGACTGGGTGAGCTCTGTTCTGTCTCTGACCCGCTAGGCTCCTCTCCTCACTGCAGAACAGAACGCTGTCTCAGCTCTCAGCTCCCAGATTCCATCTGGCTCTTCCTGTCTGCCTCCGACCCTGGAACTAATCTGCCCCCCACTCCGTCTCCCACAATGCCATGCGAGACTGTGCCGCTGGGGCCTGCTCTGCGTAATTCAGTAGCAACGTGAGTGCAAACATTAGACACTGCAGAACAGCCAGGCTGTAACTATGTGTCAGTACTGTCATTTTACATTTACATTTTAGTCATTTAGCAGACTGTCATAACATGTAAATATGCCATCATCTGCCAAATAGAAGTACCCAAACAACAAGCTGGATTCTACCATTCAGTGAGAGTTTAAGAATCCTAGGTGAATAGAGTCAGATGATATGGTGGGTTGGGGGAGGGGCTGCTCCATCAATGTGTGTGCATGCGTGCACGTATGAAAAGAAGGCTTTGATAGGGCTGTGTTAGTAGTGATAAGGGGGTTGAGTTGGGTTGAGGGGGGCAGCTAGTGGTCTCCATCCTGGCTGCCTGGCCTGGCCTGGCCTGGGTCTTCTCATTACTGTCAGTCAGCATTAGGTTTAGCAGGGCCAGACTCCTGCAGCCCTCTGTCCTTGCCCACCCGCCCCTCTCTTCTGTCTTCTGTCGGCTGCCATTGATAAGTACACAACACAGCCCTGAACCCCCCCACCAAACCTAATTACCCTCGACCCACAGCAAAGAGACCAGGCTAGGGAGAGGAGGGGTAAGGGGCCAACACTCTGGAGCCAGCAGGACACAGAGATCACAGTCATATACTGTACTGCACATACAGGCTAAACACAAAGACAAGCATATTGTTTATTCAGAATAACAACGTATGCCCACTCACACACACACAGACATGATACATATTGTATAATGACAATGAGTAGAAGAGAAAACGGCATCAATCACTGAGCAGTGCTTTGACTGACTGAGTCTCTTCTGACTGTCTTTTGGTGATTCTGTCTGACCATCCAACAAACAGTCATTCATATGCCTTGGCTTTGGCCTCATTCTTGTCTGGGCCAGTTTCATTGAGGTCATTCAAAGCTGGAACAGCGTAGGGTCAGGGATTTAAACACATCTCCTGATACTCCACACATCCATTACCAAAGGGAAAAACATCTCTCCATGTAGCCCTCCATCTGGGGAGGGGGGTTTGTTTGTATCGGGAACAAACCTTTTTCGCCAGGAGGTTAGAGGGAGGTGATGATAAAGCAATCCCATCAACTGAATACTGATTGATTGACTTTTCCCTTGCCCTGATTGATCCAAGTTAGCTTTGCCATCTATCGGATTGTTTCTTGTTTTCAGTGAAAAGTCAATGCACTTCCCGTCGGTTGTAAAAACCCATTTCAGAAGTGCATTTATGTTGAAGAAAAACAGAACTACACATAGGGTATGTTAGTAATAGTGAGGTTGTGTTTCTGTCAGTAGATGCTTGTCTCCAGTCTCGGAGGAATGGAAAGATGACCTACTATCTTCAAATTTGAAAACACGTAAGATAGAGATATGGTCCTCTGTAGCTCAGTTGGAAGAGCATGGTGCTTTCAACGGCAGGATAGTGGGTTCGATTCCCGGGACCACCCATATGTAAAATGTATGCACACATGACTGTAAGTCACTTTGGATAAGTGTTTGCTAATGGCATATAAAGATATGCTCTATATGAAGTATTATGTTCTATATAAATGACTTTTGTCCTTGAATGTTCTTTCAAACTCTGGCAGTGGTGCACGACTGAGTTTGAACAGGGAATCTAGCGCTTTTAATCAACTCATATGGACATTTAGAGTAGCTGGCAGCCATGGTTTCAAATTCCCAGCAGGCAGCTGTGTCAGTTGAAATGAAAATCATTCTGAGATGGAGAAGATTCTAATACTAAAATCACCTAAAGAAAAACAACATATCTGAGTGAGGTGTAACAGCGGATTCACCAGGCTTTGTAAGGCTGTCCAGAAAGAAAAGAAGCGGAAGAGATGGAGGGAGGGGAGGGAGACAGAGAGGGAGAAAGAGACAAAGAAAGTAAGTAAGAATTGAGAGCATGTAGGAGAGCAGCCCTTGTGCAGGTTTCTTAATTGGCATTGGAGTAAAGAACTGCGCTCCTGGGCCTCACTCCTTTGGCAAGCATTCCCAATAGTGTGTGTGTTTGTGTGAGGGAGTGTGTGTGTGTTTCTGTGAGGGAGTGTGTGTGTGTCTGTGTGTGTGTGCGCACATCTTACATAATTGTTATTCTGCAGGCTGTGGGCTGTGTCTTTGGTTGTGTGTGTGTTGAGAGTGTATCTGTAAGGGGGGGCTCTGTCTGTACTTCACACAGTGTCACCTTTGGACTTCATTAAAAACTTGGCGAGGAGTTCTCTCTCTTAGCAACACGTTGGTCCCTAGCTCCAGCTCCACGGGACACCTGGGAGCTTTTCTCCAGCTCAGAACATTAAGCACACAACAAGTCCCTCAGAAAGAGGTGTGGGACCAGGACCAGACAAGAGGAATGGGGGGGGGCGGGGGGGTTAGAGTGAATCTATTCTAGCCCTTCCAGAGAGTTATCTTAACTCTAGTCTCCCCTTTCCACTACCACCAGCAGTAGAAGTCCCTCAGCAGCAGCAGAGAGAGAGAGAGAGAGAGAGAGGCAGGCAGAGTACACAGCTGACACGCACACAGACAGGAGGGGAAATCTGGGCCACTCCTTTGATGGTATTTATGACTGATAACCTAGATCCATTTCCACTCAGGCCTCCTACGGTACGCTTTGTTAGCTGCAGACAACATTTGAAGGTTACTTCCTCTCCCTTATTAAAAATATTCATATAATTCAGCACCAAATAAAATGTTGAAAACTTTGTGATTGTCAACCCAAGTAAACAGTATTACTCTTTAAGTTCCTTTAGAGTCTAGCTCCCACTGTTCAGTACATCCAGAACATATCTATTTGTGTACACTACAGAGAGGCTCGTCTCATCAGTGAAGCCCAATGACTGCCATTGATGTGGCGACTAGTGGCTGCTAGTGAAGCCTAATGAGGCAAACAGCCCCTGGTGAGACGCCCAGCGGAAAATAAGGGGTTAAGCTGCGCTGCTCGCCTTCTCTGAGTGGCCCATCTCCTTCCTTTCATTTCCATAACAAGCCATCAGAGCTCATCTACCAGCGAAGTGGCCAATTAAAATCATGTTGGTACACGCTATGATTGTCTGTGATTCCGCAGTGTGAAAACAACAACAGCAGCAGCAGCGCAGCAACAACAACAACAGCGGCAGCGACAGTATCGGTAACGACATGGACAGCTGAGAAACCAATCTCGAGTGATGTGGGCAGCAACCGTCACCTTGGTTTCTAAACACAACAGGCAGTCATCAGCCCCCAGTTTTCATGTTCCTGTGAAAACATAAAGAGAACAGCTCCACAAAGGATGAGAACAGAGAGAGACAGCACCTGTCCATCACTCTCTCATACCTAACCCCCCCATGCACCTCACACAGACATCACGCTGTGCAGATCTATTGGCTCAAGACAGGAGGAGATCCATGTTTGACCAGGTAGAACCATTCTAACATAATTGGGGGCCCTATATTCATACACTGAATTTAATCATTTAGGAAACTGGGTGCATTATAATAGCACTAAGGTCAATGTCTGAAGTGCCTGGGGAGATACATGTCGATGTAGGCTATGTAACTCTCTCTACAAAATCTACAATCCCTAAGGTACAGTAACAGTACCGTACACAATATGCAACAGTGCAGTGTAGATAGGGAGTGGTATTTGGTATTTCTGGTATTTTATTAGGATCCCCATTAGCTGTTGGAAAAGAAGCAGCTACTCTTCCTGGGGTCCACACAAAACATGAAACATGGAGTAAAGCCATGAGGAAACCAAAGCCGATTGGTCTCTCAAAATTGTTGTTCCCCAACCCAGCACCACAAAGGCACCTGTAGCCTGCCCTAGCAGCCAGCCCCACAGAAGCCCATCTCTCACTGGGGACAGGCCTGTTAAACAACAGCAACAAGCAGCTAGCTGGAGATGAGGAGGAAGGCGGGGGAAAATAAACTATGACAAATTCAAGACAGAGAGTGTTTTCTAAATGGCAACCTCAGATCCAAACTGCTAATAAAGGCCTTAAATCAATGAAACATGAAGGAGAAAGCCATGAAATGCTAATCTATCTGCCTTAATCCTATTGCTTTGAGATACTTTGAAATCCACATTCTCTTGCTTAATACTAAAACAAATAAAAGCCCTTTTCTCCTCTAATGAGCTTGCCCTGCAGCCTGCCGTTTTCTAAAAAATCTCAACTACAGTTTTTTTCTGTACTACTGTAGCAATTCTGTTTAGTAGTCATTGTTTTCTTCCAGTGATGTAACCAACCAGCAGAATGACACTGTATGTTTATAAGTGTGTGAGAACAATTCATGTATTTCTGAGTGATTCCGTTCTCTTACATGTTGGTCCCAGCTAAACACAGCATATTGTTGTAAAAGGTATACAATAATAAGCACACCAGCTATGTCTTCCAGGGAGGAGCTAGCTTGCCTTTCAACTGAAATACCAAAATCCAGAGGCAAAACATGTTGGTTGTTTTTTATGTGTTTCTTTTTAGATATTCAGGAACAAGCCGAGGAAGAGAAAAGGTTAAAGTGACAAACAAGCAAATGAGGGAGAGGGAAAAAGGGCTGGTAGATTCTCAACCATATGCCGATACCCTTAAGACACCATGTGCTCTGGCTTTGAAAGCTTTCACTGCCAATTCCCCATTTGAAACCTGAACCGCTCAGTAACAAAACCTCTCTCTGAGCCAGTGGGAAGGAGAAAAATCCATTATTGATCTCCACCCGTTTCAGGTCTAAAAGGTCTGATGTGAAGAGCACTACATTGGCCTAAAGGCGCTCCCCTCTACCCCAAAGCCTGTCTATAGGGGATAAAGAACACACTCCTCAACGCTGTAGTTACATCATGATCACCAACACCACCTCAACATACGGTGTGTGTGTGTGTGTGTGTGTGTGTGTGTGTGTGTGTGTGTGTGGCACACAGAAGACAACCAGTAACCGAGCCAGGATTAAGCCATTATGAAAAAGATATGACACTGTCATCATTAGTAAGTTACCTACATGTCAAATATCACCACTCTTTTGTTATTGGTTCGTTTTAGTAAAATTGGGATCAGCAGAGGGGAAATGACTGCTGACCATGGAAGTGACCTTCCAACTGTGCAGGAAGTGGTCCCAAGCTCATAGCACAAGTGCCTTTGGAATGCTTTTTCCATTATGACACAAGAAAGGGGAAAATGAAAGGAGTCCTGTTGCTAATGAAGAAAAGTGATATAGAGAATGAGGCTGATTGGTCAGTTAGCAGCACCAATACTAAGTGAGGTGGTTTGCTCTTACCTTAGGTTGAGCGCGTCGGGGGAAGGCAACCTTAGGATCAATCTGTGAATGACAGAAACATTTGGCGTAAGTAAATAAGGAATTACATTGTCAACTGTGCATCAACATTCACATTTTAGCAACAGAGATAAATGCTAATGTTCCTCCAAAGAGACAACAACATCATTATGATGTAGATGCGGCGAGATGTTCACAAAACGGGAACAGTGCCTTTAAAAGTTTGGAGGAAATTATGAATTCAAGATTACAGTGTTGGAAATAGGAGTCTGGGGTTTGTGACAATAACTCCAGATATTCTTTGCCTTGTCGTCTCGTTAATATCATTTTTTTCTTTTGTTTAACTGGTATCGATGTGTGCGGTTGCAGCCTTATCAATCTTGCATTCAGAATGAATAGAAACTATTTCATGCACCAATGTCATGCTGCCTTCTCCTCACTTTAATACCAGGCTCTTAAAAGAGAAGTTTCAAACAATCTCATCCAAGCAGACCTATTGAAGGGGAAAAACGTAAACAGATCGAAATTGTTCTCTTGCAGAAAATTACTTATTCGTGTTTAGCAGGGCAAACCCTTTACGTTGCTGCATATTTCTCTGTGAGGTTTTGAAGGCTTGCCTACCTACAGGTTGAATGTAATCCACTAAAGCATCATCATAGAGATCCCTTCTCTCTCAGTGGGCCACATGTAGGCCTGAGATGTCTCTCTCAATTTACAAAAGAAGCCAAAAATAAGGAGTAGGTTGTAATCTGTACTGGAAGAGCATTACAACCTGTCACGTCAGCTGGACAAAACATCTTCCTCCTGTAAAACCTCTACATCTCCTTTGACGTATGGGTAAAAGGCTTCTGAATCGACAAAACTGAGATCACATATTCCTAAGAAATGAATAAAAAACATTCCTAAATAAGGAATGCAATTGACAATTCAGTTGAAAACAAAGACAAAGGTTACCATCTGTGCAGATCAATTCAGCCTACTATAGGTCTCATTTCACCTGTTGTGTTTTTAGTGAAATGTGAAAGAACAGCATGTGAGAACGAAGCCGCAACATAATTTCTCTGTCCTATTTCTATCTGGCGGAGTTATGATGGTTATCTTTCTAAATCAGGTCAATTTGAAAGATGAATTCAATAACACCTGGGTATGGCATCCCTGCTCATAATGAATTCCATGTAATGATTCGTTTTAGCAATTAGCCTCAGGCATAACCAATTCAACCTCAATTACTCAGTGGAGCCGGGCCTAGTCGTGCAAATACACTACTATATGCTTGGAATATCAAAGCCGTCATACATGGTGATGTGTCTTACCTTTCCAAGCTACACCCTAGTCCCTGAATATCAACTCTTGTTGCTTGTTTTTGTTCCTCTCATATGGTACATTTTCATTTGCCATAGAGCCTGTTTAAATCTCTGCTACAGTTCAACTTATAACAGAACAGCAGTGAAGGGGTACAATTTAGCCTTGCAGCATTTCAATCAAATCTACAACGGGTTTGGAACATGAAAATACTTATTCAGCATACAGTCACTATCAATCAAAAAAATTATTCATAATGCACACATTTAGTTTGCTTATTGAAATGGCCCCATAATGCAGTAATTTGTCCAGATGACCAGTTTAGCTGTGTTAGGTAATGATGACTTGGTGTGGAATCTGTTGAGAAAGCTTGGAGAAGCACACCTTTATGTAGGTCACAGCCTAGGAAATGAATGGTTCCTTTGAGACGTTTGCCAAAGGGGGGAAATTCTAACAATTGTTTTCATTCTGTTGAAGTACTCATGTAAATGGGAAGTTTATGTGGGAATTACATTTAAAGCCTGGGCCTAGTCATATAGGCCACGTATTTCCCAGTATAACAGTACACTATAGCATGTCTGGAACTAAAGGTTATTCCATTTACACACTTCCATAGGAACAGCAGTTTGCATTTCGTGGTCTAATTGGTCTCGAGGGGCACTATTTCCCCCCACCAGATAGGAAATGAATCAGTCTTGAACGAAGGGATCATTGCTAGATCCATGAAATGATAACAAATCCACCAACAAGATATATGAGCAGTATTTTCAATCAATGCAGAGTAATGTTTTAATTATTGTACAAATTACAATGCATACCGGTAGCTAATCTACAATATGTAATGGATCATATCCCAAAGTTTAAAAATAGCCTTTTCTCAAGCTCTACAGCATCTTCAAACGAGGTATGTCAGACTAATAAAAGAGAATAAACCAAAAGCAATATATTCCTTAAATGTTTTTCTCCTTTTATCTTCTGTTACAGCTTTTTACAGCAGGGTCGCTGTGCGATTGTGTAAGATCAGGGGAGGAGGCAATTGTTTACATCCTTAGTTCAGATCTTCCAACAGGAATTCATACATTATTCCAGATTCTGGGTAAACTCTCTCTCTCTTGCGCTATACTGGCAGTTTAAGATTAAGTTGTTTTTAAAGCTACCATCAAAAGGCTTGATTTCTTAATTGTTTTCTTTGTGTTTAGAATGATGTAGGACGCATTGGTATATAATGATTTATCATCTGCTTCTTTCTGTCAATTTCTCTATGGTTCTCATACACAAACAAGTATAATCATCGATGTCAAATAGTGCAACAAATACACAAATGAAATCATAATTTCACTTGAGGCCATTAGGCATGCCCTTATCAAAGAAGTATTGTTTTGGAACATTAAATCATTCCAGAGCAATTTATTAACCACAATTGGAAGCCTGCCTTAGCCTGCTGTGTAAGCTATGTTATAAAAAATAATTACATGTACAGTGCCTTCAGAAAGTATTCATACCCCTTGACTTATTCCACATTTTGTTGTGTTACAGCCTGAATTCAAAATGGATTAAATCGTTTTTAGAAATTTTAGCAAATGTATTGAAAAATAAATACAGAAATGTCTCATTTACATAAGTATTCACACCCTTGAGTCAATACTTTGTAGAAGCACCTTTGGCAGCAATTACAGCTGTGAGTCTTTCTGGTTAAGTCTCTAAGAGCTTTCCACACCTGGATTGTGCAACATTTGCCCATTATTCTTTTCAAAATTCTTCAAGCTCTGTCAAATTGGTTGAAAATAATTTCTAGACAACCATTTTCAGGTCTTGCAATAGATTTTCAAGTAGATTTAAGTCAAAACTGTTACTCGGCCACTCAGGAACATTCACTGTCTTCTTGGTAAGCAACTCCAGTATAGATTTGGCCTTGTGTTTTAGGTTATTGTCCTGCTGAAAGGTGAATTCATCTCCCAGTGTCTGGTAGAAAGCAGACTGAACCAGGTTTTCCTCTAGGATTTTGCCTGTGCTTAGCTCCATTCCGTTAATTTTTATCCTGAAAAACTCTCCAGTCCTTAACGATTACAAGTATACCCATAACATGATGCAACCACCACTATGCTTGAAAATATGGAGATTGGTCCTCAATTGTATTGGATTTGCCCCAAACATAACACTTTGTATTCAGGACAAAAAGTTAATTGCTTTGCCAAATGTTTTGCAGCATTACTTTAGTGCCTTGTTGCAAATAGGATGCATGTTTTGGAATATTTTTGTTCTGTACAGGCTTCCTTCTTTTTACTCTGTCAATTAGATTAGTATTGTGGAGTAACTACAATGTTGTTGATCCATCCTCAGTTCTATCCTATCACAGCCATTAAACATTAAAGTCACCATTGGCCTCATGGTGAAATCCCTGAGTGGTTTCCTTCCTCTCCGGCAACTGAGTTAGGAAGGATGCTTGTATCTTTGTAGTGACTGGGTGTATTGATACACCATCCAAAGTTTAATTAATAACTTCACCAATATTCAATGTCTGCTTTTTATTTTTATCTACCAATAAGTGCCCTTCTTTGAGAGGCATTGGAAAACCTCCCTGGCCTTTGTGGTTGAATCTGTATTTGAAATTCACTGCTTGACTGAGGGACCTTACAGATAATTGTATGTGTAGGGTACAGAGATGAGGTAGTCATTCAAAAATCATGTTAAACACTATTATTGCACACAGAGTCCATGCAACTTATTATGTGACTTGTTAAGCAACTTTTTACTCCTGAACTTATTTAGGCTTGCCATAACAAAAGGGTTGAATACTTATGGACTCAAGACATTTCAGCTTTTCATTTTTTATTAATTTGTAAACATATTGAAGAACATATTTCCACTTTGACATTTAATCCATTTTAAATTCAGGGTGTAACACAACAAAATGTGGAAAAAGTCAAGAGGTGTGAATACTTTCTGAAGGCACTGTATGTCTGTGTTGATTAAATTGACGTTGTGTAATATGCCGTAGGTATTCATTTGCTCAAAATACAATCACTGCAATTATTATAAGTGCAACGAATGATGATAATGAAAACATTACTGCATGTTTAGATGCATAATACTGTAAAAAGAAAAGTCTGAGAAGAAGACAAAATCCATCATAGGCTCTAAGCCTGGGAAAGGCATGTAAATATTACATGATTAACTGTTGAAGACAAAGCACCTGCTAGACATGAACCAACAAGGGGCACGGTGGAGGTGAGCTCACAGCTGACATTACTTTCAATTTATATCTGACAGAGGAGGCTTAGATTTGTTCAGAGCAGCTGCTCCTATCTGCACCAGCCCTTTCCTCTCTTCTCTCTCTCTGTTCTTATCCCCCTCACCTCAACCAGCCATTCTGTCATTTCAAACCGCTACATCAAAACAGCAAACAGGGGTTGGCCAGAGGTCATTCAGTAATGGCTGAAAATATCTGTGGACAAAATAGGCTACCTTTGTCTTGGAAGAAAGAAAAAAACATATTTAGCAGTACAGTACATCTCCTCTGGCAGGAGTCCAGAGTGAATAATCCCGACCTGGACATTGATACTGTGACGCAGTAGTCTAACACTATAACTTCTCACATAAAGAAGTATTATAATCACTTCAAATCATGTTCGTCATCATTTCTTAAACTAGCTGTACGTTAAAAAAAAGATAACTTTTCCAAATGGGATATAGTATAATATAAAATATAACATTCTAAATATGTTCTGAATTGCTTTGTGTTTTGAAGCCTCAGGCTCTCCTTGGCCATATGTCTCCATTCACATTCATCCTGGTCTAAAAGCACTCTGTTTTAATAAGCAACCCAGGCAGTCAGGGAGGATTGAACAATAGCCGTGGCACATTATGATGGTGTGTGCATTATGAAAGCATACATGTGCTCATTGTCCACGTCTCTCGCTGACATCTTTCTCACGGGGTTATCCTGCTTCCACACTGAGGCCATTAGCACTAGAGAACATCCACTACAACAAACAAAGGAGGAATATGTTGTAAAATGTCATACTGTTTGGAACTGGAGTAGGCTAACTGTGAAAAACAGATAAATATTTATAAACACTGTACCATTGGATTAGATGTATTTTATTTTAATCTCAGTTGCATTAGCCCTCAGTCTCTTTCTAAACCTGCAGCCTTGTAGGCTATTGCAAGTCAACTCACTTTTACCAAGTCCCTTCAAGGTCACCACTGAGAGAGAAGAATCCATTCAAGCATCAAAATGCTGTACCTTCAAGCTTCATACCAACCTAACATCTCCACAAAAACAGATAAAGAGCCATCGAGGTTAGACATAATGAACATTCTCCAGTGTTGTTGTTGAAATAGCAATGCGAGAAGATGATTAGATCTTGACTCATCTCTAAACAGTAAGTGCTCTAAGAAAAAAAATGCCAGTACATAAATTTGTTAAGATTTTTTGAATTTAGTTTATGAAGGCTAGTCTCACTAAGATCAAATCTCTTTTGCAAGAGATACCTGGTACAAGACTGCATGGCTAGTAGATACAGTGTAATACATATAGTCGCTAGTGAAAGTCTACACAACCCTTGCACAATCTTCACATTTTAGTGCCTTAAAATTACATCTAAAAAGGGATTACATTTTATGTTGTTTCTTGTTGATCTACACAACCTATTCCACATTTTCAAAGTAAAAGAACAATTCTAGAGCATTTTCCAAATGACTAATAAATACAAAATGAGGACGTATTGATTGTATTGTGGTGGCAGAATCATGTTATGGGTATGCTTGTCATCTGCAGGGATAGAGAGTTTGTCAGGATCAAAATAATTATGAAAAGAGCAAAGCCCAGGTAAAAAGGTCAAGGAAAACCAGCCTCAGTCTTCTGAAAACCTAACCCTGGGATAGAGTTTTATTTTTCAGCAAGACAATTACAAAAATGTTTATGCCAAAGACACACCAGAATGGTTTTACAAGATGGGTTGAGTGTTCCTGAGTGGTCTAGTCTCAGTATTGGGTAAAACATGCCAATGATCATTTTGAAGGACTAACACAGCTGGAAAGCCTTCAACCAAAAGTTAAAGAAAAAGCAGAACATGTCCCCTCATGCTTTACCCAATACTCACCTTTGGGGAAGGCATTTAAGGACATTATCAGGAAGCACTGGTACATTATTGATATTGACCCACAATTGAATCCAATTTTTAAATATCCCCCACGTATGGTCTTTAAAAGACCCCCAAACGTGAGAGACATTGTGGTTAAATCTAATTACCCAACAGAGAAAAGGGAAACTTTATTGGACAAGGTTCCGGAGGGTAATTACAAATGTGGCCAATGTGCTCAATGCAGCTTCACGTACAAATGCAACTAATTGACCCACCCCCGCACAGGACAAATATTTAAGATCAAAGGCCTGATTACCTGCATGTCCACCAATGTTGTTTACATGTTGAAATGTCCTTGTGGTCTGTCTTACATAGGGAAAACCCCCAGAAGCCTTAAGACATGGATCTGTGAGCACCGCAACAATATACGGACAGGTGAGACAAAAAATCTGGTTGCTGTTCATTTTGTACAAGCTGGACATCCTATTAGTTCTCTGAGATACATTGGAATAGAAATGGTCAAGATGTCACGCAGGGGAGGGGACATTGAGAGGAAACTTCTTCAAAGGGAATCTTTCTGGATCCACAGGCTCAACACACTGTCTCCTCTTGGCCTTAACGAGGAGTTTGACTTGAAACCATTTTTATAGTTTCAATATGTCCAAATTGTGTTTTTTAAAATCCTAATTGAACATTGTATGTATATTACTGTAAATATTGATCACATTCTTTGTATACGATCATATATTTTGATAGATTCACTATATTAATATTCAATGTATGTTATACATTTTTTACTTCCTGTTTCAGGAAGTAAAAAATTCCACCCCCACCTGGGATATGGATGCCTGATGAAGACCTAAGGGTTGAAACGTTGTTTTAAATAAATATCACCTGGGAGCATGAGCAGCAGTGTGCAGCGTTTTCCTTTCTGTTTTTCTAGTCTCAGTCCTGCCTTGAATTTGCTTGAATATCTGAGACAAGGTTTGAATATTGCTGTCCATCAATGACTCCCAACCAAATTTACTAAGCTTAAACAATTTTTACAAAAACAATATATATACACTACCGGTCAAAAGTTTTAGAACACCTACTCATTCAAGGGTTTTTCTTTATTTTTACTATTTTCTACATTGTAGAATAATAGTGAAGACATCAAAACTATGAAATAACACATATGGAATCATGTAGTAACCAAAAAATACTATTCAAATAGCCACCCTTTGCCTTGATGACAGCTTTGCACACTCTTGGCATTCTTCTCAACCAGCTTCATGAGGTAGTCTCCTGGAATGTATTTCAATTAACAGGTGTGCCTTCTTAAAAGTTAATTTGTGGAATTTCTTTCCTTCTTAATGCGTTTGAGCCAATCAGTTGTGTTGTGACAAGGTAGGGGGGTATACAGAATATAGCCCTATTTGGTAAAAGACCAAGTCCATACTATGGCAAGAACATCTCAAATAAGCAAAGAGAAACGTCAGTCCATCATTACATGAAAGTCAGTCAATACGGAAAATGTCAAGAACTTTGAAAGTTTCTTCAAGTGCAGTCGCAAATACCATCAAGCGCTATGATGAAACTGGCTCTCATGAGGACCACCACAGGAATGGAAAACCCAGAGTTATCTCTGCTGCTGAGGATAGGGTCATTAGAGATACCAGCCTAAAAAATTGCAGCCCAAATAAATGCTTCACAGAGTTCAAGTAACAGACACATCTCAACATCAACTGTTCAGAGGAGACTGTGTGAATCAGGCCTTCATGGTCGAATTGCTGCAAAGAAACCTCTACTAAAGGACACCAATAAGAAGAAGAGACGTGCTTGGGCCAAGAAACACGAGCAATGGACATTAGACCGGTGGAAATGTGTCCTTTGGTCTGGAGTCCAAATTTGAGATTTTTGGTTCCAACCGCCGTGTCTTTGTGAGGCGCGGTGGGGATGAACGGATGATCTCTGCATGTGTATTTCCCACCGTAAAGCATGGAGGAGGAGGTGTTATGGTGTTTTGCTGGTGACACTGTCTGTGACCTATTTAGAATTCAAGGCACACTTAACCAGCATGGCTACCACAGCATTCTGCAGCGATACGGCATCCCATCTGGTTTGGGCTTAGTGGGACTATCATTTGTTTTCAACAGGACAATGACCCAACACACCTCCAGGCTGTGTAAGGGCTATTTTACCAAGAAGGAGAGTGATGGAGTGCTGCATCAGATGACCTGGCCTCCATAATCCCCCCTCAATCCAGTTGAGATGGTTTGGGATGATTCGGACCGCAGAGTGAAGGAAAATCAGCCAACAAGTGCTCAGCATATGTGGGAACTCCTTCAAGACTGTTGGAAAAGCATTCCAGGTGAAGCTGGTTGAGAGAATGCCAAGTGTGCAAAGCTGTCATCAAGGCAAAGGGTTGCTATTTGAAGAATCTCAAATATGAAATATATTTTGATTTGTTTAACAATGTTTTGGTTACTACATAATTCCATATTTTGACGTCTTCACTATTATTCTACAATGTAGACAATAGTAAAAATAAAGAAAAACGTTTGACCGGTAGTGTATGTTACCCTAATAGTTGTGCAAAATTGGTAGATTATTATTCAAATGATTCACAGCTGTAATGGCTACCAAAGGTGCTTCCACCAAGTATTAACTCTGGGGTGTGAAGACATACGCTATCAAGACATATTCTATAACTTTTAATCCCTTTTGAATTTTAAGGCAGCAAAATGTGAAGACTGTGCAAGGGGTGTGTAGACTTTCACTAGGCACTGTACATCCTACATGTGCGCTTCTGCAGAAAGACTGATGGAATGGAATATAAGGCAGAACACTGCTGGTTCAGGTCTATGTGATGTAACAACAGTCGCTTCCTTTGCATGCCGGCAAAGTGCCCTATTTAACCTCAGTGGCACATCAGGAACTATCAAATGTCGATCTCAGCATTGCTTAGTATTAACAGGGCCACACTTTAGGTTAGGTCCTTCAATTACTCAGCTCATACAAAGAACTCTTCAACTGCTAAACCATTGTGCATTTAGAATCCTAATCCTAATGATTTTAATGGGGTATTCTCGCTTGCTTATCAAGATGCCATCTGTCAATATTATTAACACAACAAACCTTAGTGCAAGGGAAATTTAACTAACAGTTATTAATAAATGTGTAATGTTCTGGAAGAAAATAAACAAATAAAACATTATGTGATTGCATGTTTAAAAAAAATTCGACATAAAATATATCAAGCTATAACCTGCAATTTCAATTATTGTTTACTTCACTCAAATTAAGTCTTATTCATGACATACTGTACAGACATAATGGAAACCAAATGGCTTTATTAAGGCGAGAGCTTTATTTATACTTTACATTAAATAATCCAAACAATAAATTCAACGGAACTAATACCAGTGATTTTTTTGACAATATGTCTAATTACAATGTAACTACAGGCAACTCATTGTTACTAACTATGGTTAGTTTGTCAGGCAGAATTGTTTATCTTTGAGTCGTATTAGTTGTTCAGTTATGGTAAGAAATGTGGATGAAACAAATAGATACATCTCCAAGTGTAGACACCAGATGAGACTTCTCATCTCTATAGAGAAAATAAAGTACATTGGTATGAGTGCTTTGTCAATAACCAACTGTTGTGCCACCTGCATTCTATCTACACCATGAGGGGCAAAACAAGTGTGATTCAATTAAGGTTACTAAAGCATATTCATTATCACAAAGAAAGAGTTCTTCACTCTCTAATTTAGATGTATCAAGAGTACTGTATATCTACACTATCCTATACGTACCATATTCAGACATACATATAGAACACATGCTAATCGGCAGTATTTATACTGCATGGGTGTAGGCTATTTATCAATGATTTAATTCCTACATGTATGCCATATATTCTAAAATGTCGCAGAGCTCTAAGCGATAACATTTGTCATAGTATGTGTATCAAATAATCACACATTAAATTAAGTACTCTGTGGCTTTCTCCTCACTATCTGCATTACGCAACCCAAGATTGTCTGCAACAGCTTACAGGTGCTAGTTTCCTTTTCTAACATGCAAAACATGAACCCACTCCTCTTTCACTTTCAAGTATCAAGATAAAAACGGAAAGCTTTTACAAGCACCCTCCAGTGACTTTCCAATCAGGTCAGGACAGCCTTACAACAAGTTATAGCACCGCTTTCAGCCAGGCTCCACTGTAATTGAACACTGCTTGCTGAAGTACAATAGGTTTGTCATTCCAAATATATCTCAAAGACATACACTCCCATCTGAACTTTGCTTTCACAGAAGGCTGCAAACAAAGCGTTTATTTCTCGGTATGGACTATTCCAATTCCAGAGCTGTGTGAGCATGACTGGATATCACCACCCACCGAGCAGATATCTCAGACAGCTCTTCAAAAAATTACTGACATGCTTAATTATTTATCTACTGCCACATTTCAAAAGGGAAGCACAACACAATAGTTCAAGGCTTTTGATAAAACAGCATAAATGGGGATGCCGTGTGTGTGTGTGCGGCGTGTGTATGGATGCCTTGGTCTGATGGAAAAGTACATGAGGTAAACTGATGGGAGAAGCACCAGGTTTGTTGATATTATAAGAAGACAGAAAATAGGTTTTGGTAATTGGGAAGGTGTTGGCAATTTGAAACCTTAGAAGCAACAGTTCTAATATTTAAAATACACTTATGTATAAGAATAGATCCACTGATGTAAAGAAATACCAAATATTTGTCAAGAGATTTACAGGATTAATGGACCTTTTGGGCGTCAACAATTATTTAATACAATCACATTTGTAACTTTCCACTTCCAATGATGCGATATGCATCAAACTGACTAGAGTGACGTGTATGATCTGAAAGGTCATGTGCATGGAGGTGGGAGGCCTGAGAGAGAGAGCCTATTAGAGTGACATGAGATATGTGCACATGTGGAGCCATAATGGGAATGGGGAAAGGGGGGGGGGGGCGTGTCAGTTTAATTCATTCACAGGAGGGAATTTGAGCAGATATGAGATTCACCTCTGAGTGGTGTTTTACTGCAACAGTTTGAATGGATGAGGCAACGGTGTTATCATGGGATTATTCCACATCTACAGCCTTGATAAAATGAATGGTTTTACCTAAGAGGTCTTTAACAAGAGGGCCAACCCAGTGACCGGTACATGGCATTCTGAGCATTCAGAGATGCCACTTGCCATACATGGATGTACTGCAGTTGTTGTTGGTTTCAATGTGGTATTATTTTTCTATGTGGAACTTATATTACAGTATTATTACAACTCAAGCATGCCTGTGAAATGAAGGCAATGATGAACATTTAAAATGTGCAACACAGACAGTAAAATATCATTGCAAATGACATCAAAACACAAACATACCGTCTTTGAGTCTAATTCGTGGTGTGGTTGAGCTAAGACTTTATCTACACTGGCAGCATCTGCAAACGTAACGAACCCAAATCCTCTGCAAAACAAAGAAACACAGAGAAACATCAATTAGATCACACATTATTTATGCAAATGTGAACATAGAAATATAGGCTCAACTGTTTCTCTCAGTGCATTAACATGGTATCAGGAATTCATTAGCATTCAAAAAATAGAACTGCACACACATGTATTTACACTATCCTAATTAACCCCTATTCATTCAGATGATAGAGATAAGCCTATACTGAATTATAGATTACTATAATAATTGCGGGCACTGATATTTAAGTTATATGACGTTATTGCAGTCCCCATTCCCAAAGTCAATGTCAAATTGCATTTGCCCGCTGTTTAGTGCGAGCAATACAGGTGCAGCTATCTCTGTGAAACACAACGCGGGACAAACAACCCCGGTTAAAATGTGGCATGTACACAAGCGTAGGATATAATTTCACCTACTGCAAAGCAAAAGTAAAAACCTTTTATTTTACCTGGAACGTTTTGTCGTGGGGTCTCTCATCACCATACATTCTCTTATTTCTCCGAATTTGCTAAAATAGTCTCTAAGGCTGTCTGTGAATAGAGGAAATATGTTGGGTAATTAGTCAAGTACAAATGGTCGTCATACTGTTGTCAGTGTGATTCAAAAACGCCCTGCAATGCACATAGGGGTCGAATAGAGGACTTCAGATGATTGGAAATAACAAACAACCTTGCACGCACACAGGCACACACATATCCATACAGTATACTGCACACACGCACACACAGAGAACGCGTGCAAGCACAATCGATCATTGCAACAAAACAACAAGAAACATGGGAAATTTAAGGGAATAATTGTCTCACCTGGTGAGGTTTGCCAGCTGAGGCCACCGATAAACATTTTACTGTAAAAAGAAAACATAGCAGAAGTGAGTCCAGATGTTAGATCGGCCATTTTGAAGACTAACTACTTATAAAAGCGATCTTAAATAGAGAGAAGCAAAAAAAAAACATTCGCTGGATAGCAATAATGTATTATGTGAAAAGGGGGAAGCCACACTTGCTACTGTAATCTGCCAAAGCAAAGCAGAAGCTTCATAGCTATCAATAACTGCATCCGGAAGGAAAGACCAATGGTTATGTGCGCACTGCGAGCTGAATCTAGCACGGCACTCTGCTAAATTCTCTGCCAGATATTCTCATATGAAAAATCCAATAAATAAATAAAAGTCGAAAATGATATAATCTTACCCCGGGTCATGTTGTGAATCATTTGGGCTTCCAGATGTGGCTTGACTCCCATCTCCTTCCATAGCTAACCAAACTATAGGCAGTAACTACAGTAACAGACACACACAGACACGGCAAAAGCTATGCAAAGCCCTGCTATGAGAATATTACTGAGCCGGGAATGGAATCGTCACACGTGGGATCAGCTCAGCCTAGCTCCCTCCCTCTCTAGGCATACACTCCCTTACCCCACACTGGGCGGGGCGAGGGCTCGTCACCTAACCAATCCAATTGACGTCAATACAGAAAATCCGCCTATAAAATTCAGAAAACCACTCCCCATATTGGTCATAACGTTCCTCTGTCAATGTAACAATTGATTAGTTACAATGTCGATAAAAAAATGTATATGCCCTAATGGCAACATTTTATTAGAATGCGTAATTTTCTTTCAGGTTGCACATGCAATTAGAGAAACCATTAATGATGGCCCACGTTAGTTCATAGTTTAAGTCCAAAAATAGATTATATTAGCAAAAAATAAAATCAATTCAAATCAAAGTGTATTGGTCATGTACCCAGATTATCGCAGGTGCAGCGAAATACTTGTGTTAAACAATATGTAAATAAGTGGGTAAAACAATATGTAAACATTATTAAAGTGACCAGTACTCAATGACTATGTACATAGGGCAAAGCAGTCTCTAAGGTGCAGGGTAGAGTACCGGGTGGTAGCCGGCTAGTAACAGTGGCTGAGGTTCAGGGCAGGGTACTGGGTGGAGGCCGGCTAGTGGTGACTGTTTAAGAGTCTGATGCCCTCGAGATAGAAGCTGTTTAAAAGTATCTCGGTCCCAGCTTTGATGCACCTGTCCTTGTCTCAGCCTTCTAGATGGTAGCTGGGTGAACAGGCCATGGCTCAAAATAGGCATATTGGCTATTACAGATTATATACTATAGATATATATTGTGAATAAATAATTGTTTGCGCCTTTATATCACCAATATTCTCATTATTTAACCTAACCCCTAACCTATTTAGGTTAAATAATGAGAATATTGGTGATATAAAGGCGCAAACAATTATTTATTCACAATATATATCTATAGTATATAATCTGTGCATTCATATGCATTAATATTTTATGCATGTTTGTATGAACATGTACAGTAGATAGTTAAATATTAACAATTTCAAAGACAGGTTAAAGTAGGTCTACAGTACCACATTATTAGCCTGAACTACATGTGTTGCACTATACTGTATAGAAAAGGGCTCTATTTCTAATAACCACAAGTACACTGCACGGCTATGCATAGAATAGGGATATTTTGTGTGTTCAAATGGTTTGAAGAAATGTCACACCTCACATCCCCTTTAATCACTTATAATAAGATATTATTTTAATAGGAAAACATTTTATCATTTTATTCCATGTTGGATTTTGAAACGCTACAGTACAAGAAACGCAGTCCACCTGAAAATGGAAAAGGAGAGAAAAAAGACAGATTTAAAAGTAACCTCTGAATATGCATGTTCATTACTCAGTAACTGGGGGAAGCGGGCCTTGTTTTCCATTAAATCTGAACACAAGTGAGAGCTCAATTAAAACTGGATGCTCAGTGGATTTCAAGTCATGGTACAGTGATTACTGTTTATTTCCTTACTGCGGCATAAGACAGAGGGAGGAAGACGCACACGCACACACAAGAATGTATCTATTATTTTTTTAGGAGAACACTTAAGTGTCCTCTGTAGCTCAATTGGTAGAGCATGGCGCTTGTAACGCCAGGGTAGTGGGTTCGATCCCCGGGACCACCCATACGTAAAAATGTAAGCACACATGACTGTAAGTTGCTTTGGATAAAAGCGTCTGCTAAATGGCATATTATTATTAAGGCGTGTCACACACACAGTTCCTGGAATTTATACTTTTTTCTTCAGTAGAACCCTTGTAAGGCACTTAGAACCGGTTGCAAAGTCATGTCATTGCTGACTTTGAACTGGTTTGTCTATGAGAGCTAGTTTCGGTGTTGGTCACAAGCCACACAGGTCAACATTTTTGTACAATAAACATTTTATATGAAGCTATTCTAACCAATGTTGAATCTGCTCTTATTCCTAGACAATAGACAGAAACCAAACGTAGAGTGCCTTCCGAAAGTATTCACACACCTTGACTTTTTCCACATTTCGTTGTTACAGCCAGAATTTAAAATTGATTAAATGGGGATTTTTTTTGTCACTGGCCTACACACAATAACCCATAATGTAAAAGTGGAATTATGTTCTTCAAAATGTTTGCAAATTAATTAAAAATGAAAAGCTGAAATGTCTTGAGTCAATAAGTATTCAACCCATTTGTTATGACAAGCCTAAATAAGTTCAGGAGTAAAAATGTGCTTAACAAATCACATAAGTTGCATGGATAGTTTTTAATATGCTTTTTGAATGACTACCTCATCTCTGTACCCCAAACGTACAATTATCTGTAAGGTCCCTCAGTCGAGCAGTGAATTTCAAACACAGATTCAACCACAAAGACCAGGGAGGTTTTACAATACCTCGCAAAGAAGGGCACCTATTGGTAGATAAAATACAATTTAAAAAAAGCAGAAATCGAATATCCCTTGGAGCATGGTGAAGTTATTAATTACACTTTGGGTGGTGTATCAATACACCCAGTCACTACTATACAGACGTCCTTCCTAACTCAGTTGCCGGAGAGGAAGGAAACCGCTCACGAATTTCACCATGAGGCCAATGGTGACTTTAAAACAGTTAAGAGTTTAATGGCTGTGATAGGAGAAAACTGAAGATGGCTCAACAAATGTTGTAGTTACTCCACATAACTAACCTAATTTACAGAGTGAAAAGAAGGAAGCCTGTACAGAATAAAACAAAATCTCAAACTTGCATCCTGTTTGCAACAAGGCACTAAAGTAATACTGCAAATAAATGTGGCAAAGCAATTCACTGAATACAAAGTGTTATGTTTGGGTCAAATCCAATTCAACACATTACTGAGTACCACTCTCCATATTGGTGGCTGCATCATGTTATGGGTATGCTTGTTATCGTTAAGGACTGGGGAGTTTTTCAGGGTAAAGAAAAATGGAATGGAACTAAGACACTGTGATGAATTCACCTTTCAGCAAGACAATAACCTAAAACACAAGGCAAAATATATACTGGAGTTGCTTACCAAGACCAGAGTGGAGTTACAGTTTTGACTTAAATCTGCTTGAAAATCTATGGCAAGACCTGAAAACGGTTGTCTAGTAATGATCAACAACCAATTTGACAGAGCTTGAAGAATTTTGAAAAGAATAATGGGCAAATGTTGCACAATCCAGGTGTGGAAAGGTCTTAGAGACACCCAGAAATACTCACAGCTGTAATCGCTGCCAAAGGTGTTTCTAACATGTATTGACTCAGGGGGTTGAATACTTATCTAATCAAGATAGTGTTTGTTTTTATTTTTTTACAAATGTTAGAACTTTTCTTCCACTTTGACAGAGTATTTTGTGTAGATCGTTGACAAAAAAATGGCAATTAAATCCCACTTTGTAACACAAAATGTTGAAAAAGTCAAGGGGTGTGAATACTTTCTGAAGGTACTGCAATTGATTATTTTTGTATGAATCACCACTCAAAGAGGAAAAAGCCACTTGAAATGATCAATATTACAAACAACTAAATGTTGATATTTTCTCTGGTAAATGAGTCAATTTATACTGTTTATCGTATTCTGTTCTGTGTTTCTCTGACAGGCATTCACACGGTTAAGCTGAGCTCTAAACAACCAAATACATCAAAGTACTTTACACAAGGCAAGTAAATATCATAATGCGGATCTATCGCAGTAATTGTGACAGCTGTTGTATTCACTAAATGAAAACACTCCAAGCCAAGGTTTATGGAGTGGTGGTGCATTCCCTTTAATCTGAGCAGCCACTAGCGTTAAGTGAGCATGTCTGAGATGCAATTCAGCCTTCAAAACAACATGGCAATGCTGCTCTCCAGCTGAGATCCCTTTCACCAGTCATGATGATATATATGATAAACCCTTCCTCTCTACATATGAATGTAATCAATCCCTACCTAATAATTACCAATACACACAAAGGTTAGTTGAGCGCTGAAAAATAAAGGGAAAATATTGGTATTTTAGTGATCAAGGTTATCGAGACAATACGTAAAATGCATGGGAACACCCTTGACAAGTGAGGAAACTGCATTGTATCATTCTACAGCAGGGACACATTTGTGAGTGTGCCTGCAGTCACAATAGCATCTGTGTTTGATTAATGAACGCATAAAGTATGTAAAGGACGGTTTCATTTTTTAAATATCCTACATCTGTTACATGTTTTGAACATATCAATTTGATGCCTTTGCATTTCAAAACATTTATGACTCGATTCCCCATTGAAATGAGAAACATACATGTTCCTGTCTTGCACCATTAAATATATATTTTTTTTAACTCCCCAGAAGTTACTGATGCATTTCTCATTGAGGAAAATTTGGGGACTGTATCAATTTAATAAGGTTAAAACATGAAGCTGTGAAATGTAACACTAGCTCAATAAAGTGAACCCCTCTACCCAGAAAGCTGAGCCTAGAGACAAGGAAACATTGTGTCCTGAGAGCATTGAAATGTTGAACATAGCATTGACAAGCATTCAACATGAAGACTTTGTTCTCAAACAGCTCCTCTGTAGAGATGGCATTCAGCACGCAGAAATGTCACAGTAACTCAAGGACGGCAGAGGGATAACCAGGCCTGTGGATGCTGATCGCATGAAGCTATTGGAGATTTAAAGGGAAGGAGGGAGAGAGAGGATGGCTGGGGACATCCTTGTCTGCTGCAGCTGTCACAAGGTCTCTTGTCCTCCTACCGCAAGCTCAAATCAAGTGCGCCAGAAGAGATGGATGCACAGATCTCAGTGACTCTGCTGTTCTGTGTTAGGGGGCTCTGCCGCTGTCTATTCCCTAATAATGACTTCACATATTCAACCCATATTGTAATGATGACATTTACTTCAAAGCATGGCCCTGGCCTGCAGTATTCATCAGACACAACCACCATGGTTTTGATGCCATGCATGTCAATTCTTAATGTTGATATTGGTATTTATTAAATACAAAAAGCAGTGATTCAACAATCTTTCAGATTAAAAGGTCATTTTACAGAATAAATAGTGGAGCATAAATAGCAGATAGAATCTTACTATTTGGTAGTGATTGCTCTGTTTTGCTATATTACTGTATTTTTAAGAGGAAATATGTCAAGCCAAAAACAGGATGACTTATTTTTACCAGAGCCTTCTAAACTGTGTTAAAAAAGCAATACCTGTGATTGGATGATACAAAATATTTACCTTTACCATCCTCCAATTAATTCCCAGCACACCTGTGTCCTACATTAGGTCCCATGATTGATTGACTAATCAATTGCACCTGTGCTGGTTAGCCACCCACACAACTTCACAGAAATATCCAGTACAATCATTTGCAGGATATCGTAATGTAGGCCTACAACAATATAGCACTCTCGGTTAATATATAAATAAAATATTGTTCATAGGAAAATACTATTCAACAATATTAAGTTGGGAGTAATTCATAACCCTAAATACATTGCTAGTTTCATCTTTGAAAAGGCAACCTTTGTATTCTGTTTCAACAATCACAAATTAACATTTTACTCAATTTTTTAAGAAACAACATTACATAAAGATAACTGACATTAAATTAAATACAAATGATTCCTTGCACTCAGCAGCACAATCCAAACATCATGGAGTATAGCACTGACGATCATCATGACTAAAGAGAGCATTTATGGAGCTCAATGTGAGGAGACCTTTGCTAATCCTTCAATCTCTCCTCTCCACTGTTGGTGGGTGAGTGAGTGTGCTATTATGAGCAGCGGAGATAATGGAGAATGACAGTGTGACTTCATTAATCAATAGGGGTCTTGGATGAGGCTCCTCATAGTCCTGCCCTCCGATGATCTTAAAAAAATAAATATAAATATTTTTTTTTACATGCCTCACGCCTTTAATTAGTCTCATCAAAGACACCAAGAAGTGCATGCTGCTGCATTATCTAGAGGCCTTTGCTGGAAAATTAATGTGCACCACAGGTGATTTCTGAAATCTTCCAACTACCTCCCCATTATCCTATCAGCAGAACAACTGACTTCTGAACTGAAATGCCCAGATGGCATGCTGGAAGAAACAACTGTCACTCAGTCTTCAATGTACACCACTGACACTGTCAATTATGGTGAATAGAACAAAAAGTAAGAAAATCCAATCCACAAATCTGGCAGTTCATGACAAAATAACAATTATATGTATATAATATTTATGCATCTCACATTTTCATACAGTTCCAACTCAAATAACGTAACAAATTTGGGGTGATACGACCCTTAAATTGAAACAAAAAGTAATGAACCCCCCCCCCCAAAAAAAAAAAAAAAAAACCTGGATAGAAGCTGACGAAAGAAGACTAGAAGGAGTTGCAGAATTAAGTTACAACAGGAGGACATAAAGGCAAAAAAAACAGCAAACACATCTTAACACAAACATATAAAACATTACTGTGTTAAATTCAAACATGGGATGAATCTAGACCGAAGTGGATTACAAATTAATTTAGTTTTCCTTCACAGACACTGGCATGGTTTCCTGTATACAGTATTCATTCAGAATGGCTCTAATTTGGTCCTGCAATGTTTCATTCCATATATTTCAGTTGAGTGGGATTGAACAGGATCAGCTGCCTTGAACGATGGGCCTACCAAGTTGTCTCACAAGTAAACAATGTTTGATCACAAATGTAATTGCGGAGAGTTTATATAACATTTAATCAAACTAAAACTCATATAAGCTCATTCATTACACAGTACTCAATTGATTGAAAAACATTTCTGTGTACTTACCAAGACAGCAGGTGTTCTCTGTATTTCTAACATTCCCTGCCTAGTGCTTGACTAATAGGAATAGCAAAATCTAAGCATTAGGCGCCATCTACTGGATTCACTAGTTTCTTGTTTACTCATTCCATCATTCCCCAGATCATCCACTTAAAAAACGACTCATAACTAACATCACAGAGACATGTGAGACATACAAATAATTCAAGCGCATCCTTAAAAAGTAGAAACAAACACTGAGGACAAGCACAATATCCCTCAGTGAGTTTAACAGTCCAGACAAGTTCCTCATGGGCCCCGGTTGACCAAGCAAAAATGTCCTCGTCTATGTTTTGTACACTCAGTGTATATTTAGTTTGGACATCGAGGTCAATATACACAAAGGCTCCTGAATTTGTGTATCATCTAACAAACTCAAAATGTACACAATATGCATTAATTTAATGAGATCTGATTGAAGTCAATACAGACTGTAGCTACACTATACTGTACATCTGATAACATAACAGTCTGTGGCTATGGTCAAAGAGGAGACCTCAGTAAGGACAGTTCATCTTTATTTAGTTTCTTAATAGGATTGTATCCATTGAAAACAAAATAGTAATTAGATTAATCGTGAATCGTATTGGACAAATCATGTAATCATAATTAACAAAATGTGTACATGGTTGTAAAGAAACAACAGGTATGAACAGCTGATTGAGAAAGAAGACATTGTTGTGCCCCAACAGGGCAGCAGTCAAGAGGATGGGACTGAGGGGGTAGAAAGGTGAAAGGCTTGACTGCAAGACAGCGACCATGTTTGAATACTTCAGAAATCCAATGTTCCTTCCTACCTTCCTTGAAGTGATCACAGATCTGAATTGGTGGATTGGTGAAAGTAATAGGGATGGTAACCTTACTCACACATATCCAATCCCTTAAAGATCTGTGCTTACCTCACAAGGGAGGGAGGATGCATTTGAAAACTATCCAAACAGGGCCAGGATTGCGCTTCACAGTCAGAGGCGGTCTACCCAGCTGCACAGTCCGTTATCCACCAGAGCACGGTTCACAGACACCAACTGAAAGACCAAGAGAGAAACATTAGCAACATGAACCCATTATAATACTTTTATAAATTAAGCGGTTTAACGTACACATATTTACAGAGTGGATGCTTTCATGTTTCCAAAAAGAAAAGAAAAAAGTTGGCATACCTCTTCTCCTTCGGTTTTCCATATCTGTACCAAAGGAATGCCACTGGTGTGACAGTTTGTGACCTGGAGAGTGTGCAGATATACAGGGTAAGAACAGCGACAACCTTTCCTTATGTCATTGTGCTGACTGTACACCAGCAGAAGGAGAGGGAGACATATCCATGCACTTCTCTTTTCTCTACCTGTGCAAGTAGTGGCAATCCTCGTGTCATTTCCTCCAGTGCAGATTTGGCTGCAGCGGAGAACCCTTCTTCTCCTAGTAGAAAGGGAAGAGATATCGCAGTGATGAGAGCATTAACTTGAATTCATGTTTAAATGCAGAGTTTAAACTGTTGACAACATTTTGATATTCTGTTTTCATAAATACAGCTGAAACATACCTGGAAGGGGTGCAATACTTTCCAGGATCACCTCAGACCCTTGGAAAGGCAAGGCCACAAAGTCAGATCTGTAGGAAGAACATCAACAGCAGTCAATCCCACTGTCAATCCCCACGTTTCCATTAGGAAAAAAATATGCAGATCAAAATGTGAGCTTTACAGGCCATATCAAATAGGAACCCATCTAAATGCGGTCACGTGTAAGGTAATGCTTTTTTTAGGACTACCCACTGCCGATTAATTGACACCACATGGAAGTGACTACAATAATTATGCAAGGAGGAATGATAACCTACCAAGTGAACGTTGGCTCCTTGCAAAATGCACGTCTCTGTCCATCTGGCTTGTAAATATTCTGTTTCAGTGTCTATCTATTTTCCCACTTGTCTGTGCCTCCATCCTTGGTACAGTAGCTAGTTAGCTAGATTGATTTGCAGTTTAAGTATTTTTAAGCCAACTACACGATGAGGCATTGGAAGCAAAATTACATCTAAATCAGCGTTTTCCAACCCCAGTCCTCGAGTACCCCCAACAGCACACAATTTTGTTGTAAGACAAACTCACCTGATTCAACTCATTGAGGGCTTGATGATTAGTTGACAAGTTGAATCAGGTGCACTTGTCCGGGGCTGTGTGTGCTGTTGGGGGTACTGGAGGACTGGAGTTTGGAAACACTGATCTAAATACTCCTCGGTGGACAATTCTGTGTCGGTCACAGTCCCTGTGCCAAGAACACTAAGACAACCTGCCTAAATGACTACCGACCCGTAGCACTCACGTCTGTAGCCATGAAGTGCTTTGAAAGGCTGGTTAGGGCTCACATCAACACCATTATCCCAGAAACACTAGACCCACTCCAGTTTGCATACCGCCCCAACAGATCCACAGATAATGCAATCTCTATTGCACTTCACACTGCCCTTTCCCACCTGGACAAGAGGAACACATACGTGAGAATGCTATTTATTGACTACAGCTCAGCGTTCAACACCATAGTTCCCTCAAAGATCATCACTAAGCTAAGGACCCTGGGACTAAACACCTCCCTCTGCAACTGGATCCTGGACTTCCTGATGGGCCTCCCCCCAAGTGGTAAGGGTAGTTAACAACTTAACAACACATCTGCCACGCTGATCCTCAACAGGGGGCTCCTCAGGGGTGCGTGCTCAGTCCCCTCTTGTACTCCCTGTTCACCCATGACTGCATGGCCAGGCACGACTCCAACACCATCATTAAGTTTGCCGACGACACAACAGTGGTAGGCCTGATCACCGACAATTATGAGACAGCCTATAGGGAGGAGGTCAGAGACCTGGCTGTGTGGTGCCAGGATAACAACCTCTCCCTCAACGTGACCAGACAAAGGAGATGATTGTGGACTACAGGAAAAAAAAAAAAAAAAGAGGACAGAGCACGCCCCCATTCTCATCGACAGGGCTGTAATGGAACAGGTTGAGAGCTTCAAGTTCCTTGGTGTCCACATCACCAACGAACTATCATGGTCCAAACACACCAAGACAGTCGTGAAGAGGGCACGACAAAGCCTATTCCCCCTCAGGAGACTGAAAAGATTTGGCATGGGTCCTCAGATCCTCAAAAAGTTCTACAGCTGCACCATCGAGAGCATCCTGACTGGTTGCATCACTACCTGGTATGGCAACTGCTCGGCCTCTGACCACAAGGCACTACAGAGGGTAGTGCGTACGGCCCAGTTCATCACTGGGGCCAAGCTTCCTGCCATCCAAGACCTCTACACCAGGCAGTGTCAGAGGAAGGCACTCAAAATGATCAAAGACTCCAGCCACCCTAGTCATAGACTGTTCTCTCTGCTACCGTACGGCAAGCGGTACCGGAGCACCAAGACTAGGTCCAAAAGGATTCTTAACAGCTTCTACCTCCAAGCCATAAGACTCCTGAACAGCTAATCATGGCTACCCGGACTATTTGCACTGCCCCCCCACCCCACCCCAACCCCCTCTTTTACGCTGCTGCTACTCTGTTGATTATTATTTATGCTTAGTCACTTTAACGCTACCGACATGTACATATTACCTCAATTACCTCGACTAACCGGTGCCCCCGCACATTGACTCTGCACCGGTACCCCCTGTATATAACCTCCCTACTGTTATTTTATTTTACTGCTGCTCTTTAATTATTTGCTATTTTTTATTTTTTTCTTAAACTGCATTGTTGGTTAAGGGCTTGTAAGTAAGCATTTCACTGTAATGTCTACACCTGTTGTATTCGGCGCATGTGGCAAATCAAATTTTATTTTATTTGAGACTTACAGGTGAGGGAAACTTTGCTGGCCAGCACCAGTTAATACAATGTTGAAAGTTTGCTAGCAAGAGCGTGCTCTCAAAACCGACAGGCAGAGTAGAGAGATGATGCGATTGAAAGAACCTGAACCAACGTCCATGAATAGCCAATGTGATTGATAGAGGATGTTGATAGTAGGATATTTTCTGCCGGACACATTTTTATTTGGTCTGGTTTTACGCATAAAAAAATTATTCATAATAAAATTATACAAAAGAAATGTCCAAAAGCTGCTTTTACCAGCTAATGGAAACACTGGTTAATTCCAACGTCAACTCCTATTCCAGTTATATTTAGATTCCCCACAGTGAGTGTGTGTCACCTGATTTGGCGGAGGGTGTCGATCTTCACCATGACATAGCCTCCATAGTCCACATAGCGGAGCTCCACCTCCTTGGTGTCTTCATAGTAACCCACCACCTGCGCTCTCCACCAGGCTCCCTCAGTCATCTGGGCAGCACAGATCACTCCCACTGTGTGTGTGTGTGTGTGTGTGTGTGTGAGAGAGAGAGGAAAACATTTGAGAAAGGACATTTGACAACACCACTGAAATACACTATCACCTCTGAGGGTAAGGAGTCCCAAAGCACTGGCTGTGCATGCCTACCTTCCACTGGGGCCGGCAAGGGAGGGCACCCTGGGTGAGAGTAGCACAAGCTCATCTCTTGGTCCAGGTTGCGGAGCGCATGGAAGGTGGGGTGTGTGTGCTGCTGGAGGAACACATAGTTCCCAGAGGCTACTTGGATCACGGTTACCTCAACTGTCACCCTATGGGGAAG
This sequence comes from Coregonus lavaretus, assembly GCF_964263955.1. Taxonomy (NCBI): domain Eukaryota; kingdom Metazoa; phylum Chordata; class Actinopteri; order Salmoniformes; family Salmonidae; genus Coregonus; species Coregonus lavaretus. The sequence continues at coordinate 34,923,519 of NC_140002.1, forward strand.
CAGCAGCTGAGAGAGAGAGAGAGGCTTTTCGTCAAAGCACTACCCACAGTCCCACACTACTTCAGCCAACCAGAAGATATTACTTACCCAGGATGTGATGGGGAGGGATGGCAGACTGGCCATTGGAGGTTGGACATAACAGCTGGTTACATCCAGATCTTTGAACTTCTTCCTGATCAGCTCCAGAGCACCATCCACCTGCTCCTTTGACCCTGGAGGAAACAGAGGGACAAACTGAGCAAGCCACAAGGGGCACTGCAGCTCCCACAGACTAGGTGCCCGACTACAAGTGATGTCCTGTTGTGGAGAGCCAGCGTCTCGTGCACTCACCCTCTATGTGGCAGATCTGGATCTCCTGGGTGTAAGGCAGGGTGGAGATGAAGATCTTTGCTCCGGATGTCTCCTTCAGGTAGCTCACATATCGCCCCTGCTTCCCAATCAATCTCCCAACAAGATGCTGTTGGACAGTGAAACAGAATACAAAAGAGAGATAATCATGCATAAGTTACTATACCATTCTAGAAGGTGTGTGTGTGTTTTTCTCTGAGTGGCACATACGCTGTCCAGGTCACCCTTTGCATGGCTTGCTCTGATAACGTGCTCAGATGTAACCAATTCCACGAGCACCTCTGAGTAATTGGAAGGAGAGATCTCTGTGTGTGTGTGTGTACATGCTGCCTGGCTCAGGTCTGTGGCATGTCCTCGAATGAGAACATGAGGAAAGTATGGCATCAGCAGGCTTCCCATTACACACTACCAGACCACAGCCCCAACCACCGTTCCCCATAGCACTACGAATCAGACAGCTGTAGCCAGGTCAGTTTCACCGAAGCACCAGGTCCCAGTCTCCCAGAGAGACGATTGACTGCAGCACACTACTGTACCAAATCACACTACAAGTAGGCAGGGCAAACCTGATTCAGTGATCTCTGGTTTAGCAAAATAAAATCAAAATTGCAGCACGTTTTTTAAATTATTCAGCAGTTTTTTGATTAAATTAATGTTGTAAGTTCAACTTAAGTTGATAAATAGCATGTCAAAACACAGCTTTAACATGTCCAAATCAATAACCAATATGCAGAAACATTTGTGATATTGAAAACCTAAAATATACCATCTACACATGCATGTGCAACAATAGTAATCAGTATATTTATTTAAACCTGTTAGAGGACAACAATCAAAATCCAGAATGTTGGATTTTGATACGGGGGTCACCAAAACAGAAAGGGAAACGCAACACTTTTGTCAATTACTTGTATCGATCTCACGTTAAAATCAATAGAGCGACAAAAAAGAAATATCTATATTCAGGTTGCACATCCTGTTAAAACTAACACCACTCAAAAACCACACGGAATCTGGGAATAATTTCTATACAGTAAGGGAAAAAAGTATTTGAGCCCCTGCTGATTTTTGCCCACTGACAAAGACATGATCAGTCTATAATTTTAATGGTAGGTTTATTTGAAGAGTGAGACAGAATAACAACAAAAATCCAGAAAATTGCATGTCAAAAATGTTATAAATTGATTTGCATTTTAATGAGTGAAATAAGTATTTGACCCCTCTGCAAAACATGACTTAGTACTTGGTGGCAAAACCCTTGTTGGCAATCACAGAGGTCAGACGTTTCTTGTAGTTGGCCACCAGGTTTGCACACATCTCAGGAGGGATTTTGTTCCACTCCTCTTTGCAGATCTTCTCCAAGTAATTAAGGTTGAGGCTGGCGTTTGGCAACTCAAACCTTCAGCTCCCTCCACATATTTTCTATGGGATTGAGGTCTGGAGACTGGCTAGGCCACTCCAGGACCTTAATGTGCTTCTTCTTGAGCCACTCCTTTGTTGCCTTGGCCGTGTGTTTTGGGTCATTGTCATGCTGGAATACCCATCCACGACCCATTTTCAATGCCCTGGCTGAGGGAAGGAGGTTCTCACCCAAGATTTGATGGTACATGGCCCCATCCATCATCCCTTTGATGCGGTGAAGTTGTCCTGTCCCCTTAGCAGAAAAACACCCCCAAAGCATAATGTTTCCACCTCCATGTTTGACGGTGGGGATGGTGTTCTTGGGGTCATAGGCAGCATTCCTCCTCCTCCAAACACGGCGAGTTGAGTTGATGCCAAAGAGCTCAATTTTGGTCTCATCTGACCACAACACTTTCACCCAGTTCTCCTCTGAATCATTCAGATGTTCATTGGCAAACTTCAGACGGGCACGTATTTGTGCTTTCTTGAGCAGGGGGACCTTGCGGGCGCTGCAGGATTTCAGTCCTTCACGGCGTAGTGTGTTCCAATTTCTTGGTGACTATGGTCCAAGCTGCCTTGAGATCATTGACAAGATCCTACCGTGTAGTTCTGGGCTGATTCCTCACCATTCTCATGATCATTGCAACTCCACAAGGTGAGATCTTGCATGGAGCCCCAGGCCGAGGGAGATTGACAGTTCTTTTGTGTTTCTTCCATTTGTGAATAATCGCACCAACTGTTGTCACCTTCTCACCAAGCTGCTTGGCGATGGTCTTGTAGCCCATTCCAGCCTTGTGTAGGTCTACAATCTTGTCCCTGACATCCTTGGAGAGCTCTTTGGTCTTGGCCATGGTGGAGAGTTTAGAATCTGATTGATTGATTGCTTTTGTGGACAGGTGCCTTTTATACAGATAACAAGCTGAGATTAGGAGCACTCCCTTTAAGAGTGTGCTCCTAATCTCAGTTCGTCACCTGTATAAAAGACACCTGGGAGCCAGAAATCTTTCTGATTGAGAGGGGGTCAAATACTTATTTCCCTCATTAAAATGCAAATCAATTTATAACATTTGACATGCATTTTTCTGTATTTTGTTGTTGTTATTCTGTCTCTCACTGTTCAAATAAACCTACCATTAAAATTATAGACTGATCATTTCTTTGTCAGTGGGCAAACATACAAAATCAGCAGGGGATCAAATACTTTTTTCCCCTCACTGTATCACTGGTAAAGGACAACTTTTAGAAGACAGCCAGCTACATTTGGAAGTATTGCATTTTGATCAAATCAAAGTTTAATTGGTTGCGTACACAGATTTGTAGATGTTATCGCAGGTGCAGTGAAATGCTTGTGTATCTAGCTCCAACAGTGCAGTAACACCTAGCAAAATAAATACAATTCAGAAAAATTCAAAAATAAAAGAAATATCAGAATGAGCAATGTCAGACTGAATATAAATATACACGTAAATTATAATGGTGTGTAAAGACAGTATGGACAGTATATTAATAGAAAATGTTGTATACAGCAGTAGTTATATAGGATGAGCCTTGACTAGAATACAGTATATACATAAAGTGGGTAAAACAATATGTACACATTCTTAAAGTGACCAATGTTCAATGACTATGTACAGTGCCTTCAGAAAATATTCATACCCCTTGACATATTCCAAATGTTGTATTACAGCCCAAATTCCAAATTGCTAAGTTTTTTCTCACCCATCTACCCACAATACCCCATAATGACAAATTTAAAACATGTTTTTAGAAATAGTTGCACATTTATTGAAAATGAAATACATTTCTCATTTACATGAGTATTCACACCCCTGATGCAACACTTTGTAGAAGCACCTTTGGCAGCGATTACAGCTGCAAGTCTAAGAGCTTTGCACACCTGGATTGTGCAACATTTGCCCATTATTCTTTTCAAAATTCTTCAAGCGCTGTTAAATTGGTTGTTGATCATTGCTAGACAACCATTTTCAGGTCATACCATATATTTAAGTAGATTTAAGTCAGAACTATAACTCGGCTACTCTGGAACATTCACGGTCTTCTTGGTAAGCACTCCAGTGTAGATTTGGCCTTGCGTTTTAGGTTATTGTCCTGCTGAAAGGCGAATTCATCGGAGTGTCTGGTAGAAAGCAGACTGAACCAGGTTCTCCTCTAGGATTTTGCCTGTGCTTAGTCCCATTCAGTTTCTTTATCCTGAAAAACTCCCCCATCCTTAATGATTACAAGCATACCCATAACATGATGCAGCCACCACTATGCTTGAAAATATGGAGAGGGGTACTCAGTAATGTGTTGTATAGGATTTGCCCCAAACATAACACTTTGTATTCAGAACAAAAATGTAATTGCTTTGCCAAATTGTTTCAGTATTACATTAGTGCAATGTTGCCAACAGGATGCATGTTTTGGAATATTCTTATTCGACACAGGTTTCCTTCTTTTCACTGTCAATTAGGTTAGTTTTGTGGAGTAACTACACTGAACAAAAATATAAACGCAACATGTAAAGTGTTGGTCCCATGTTTCATGAGCTGAAATAAAATAACCCAGAAATCTTCCATTTGCACAAAAAGCATTTTTCCTTAAAATGTTGTGCATCCTTGTTAGTGAGTATTTCTCCTTTGCCAAGATAATTCATCCACCTGGCATATCAAGAAGCTGATTAAACAGCATGATTATTACACAGGTGCACCTTGTGCTGGGGACAATAAAAGGCCACTAAAATCTACAGTTGTCACAACACAGTGCCACAGATGTCTCAAGTTAGCATGCTGACTGCAGGAATATCCAGCAAAGCTGTTGCCACATAATTGAATGTTCACTTCCCTACCATAACCCGCCTCCAAAAGTAGTTTTAGAGAATTTGGCAGTACGTCCTACCAGCCTCACAACCGCAGACAATGTGTATGGCGTCGTGTGGGTGAGCAGTTTGCTGATGTCAATGTTGTGAACAGAGTGCCCCATGGTAGCGGTGGGGTTATGGTATGGGCAGGCATAAGCTACGGACAACGAATACAATTGCAATTTATCAATGCCAATTTCAATACACTGAGATACCGTGACGAGATCCTGAGGATCATTGTGAGGCCCATTGTTTTAAAGGTATTTGTGACCAACAGATGCATATCTGTATTCCCAGTCATGTGAAATAGATTATGGCCTATTGAATATTTCAATTGACATATTTTTTTTAATAAGAACTGTAACTCAGTCAAATCTTTGAAATTGTTGCGTTTATATTTTTGTTCAGTATACAATGTTGATCTTTCCTCAGTTCTCCCATCACAGCCATTAAACTCTAACTGTTTAAAAAGTCACCATGAGCGGTTTCCTTCCTCTCCGGAAACTGAGTTAGGAAGGACGCCTGTATCTTTGTAATGACTGGGTGTATTGATTCACCATCCAAAAGTGCAATTAATAACTTCACCATGCTCAAAAGGGATATTCAATGTCTGCTTTTAATATTTGTACCCATCTACCAAAAGGTGGACTTCTCTGCGAGGCATATGAAAACCTCCCTGGTCTTTGCGGTTGAATCTGTGTTTGAAATACACTCCTCAACTTTATACTAACCTGCACACAGAGTGAGTCCATGCAACTTAAGCACATTTTTACTCCTTAACTTATATTTAGGATTCCCATAACAAAAAAGGGGTTGAATACTTATTGACTCAAGATATTTCAGCATTTAATTTAATGCATTTGTAAACATTTCTAAAAACATAATTCCACTGACGACATGGGGTATTGTGTGTATGCCAGTGACAATTTAAATCAATTTTGTAACAACAAAAATTTGGAAAAAGTCAAGGGGTGTGAATACTTTCTGAAGGCACTGTACATAAGGCAGCAGTCTAAGGTTCAGGGTAGAGTACCGGGTGGTAGCCGGCTAGTAACAGTGACTAAGGTTCAGGGCAGAGTACTGGCCGGAGGCCGCCTAGTGGTGACTGTTTAACAGTCTGATGGCCTGACAATAGCCGTTTTTCAGTCTCTCGGTCCCAGCTTTGATGCACCTGTAGTGTTTCTGCCTCCCGAGGTTGAAGAGGCGCTGTTGCCCTTCTTCACCACGCGGTCTGTGTAAAAGGGTCCAATTCAGGAACTTGAAGCGTCTGACCCTCTCCACTGCGGCCCCGTCGATGTGGATGGGGGTGTGCGCTCTTTGCGGTCTCCTGTAGTCCCCGATCAGGGTGAGGTTTTTTCCCGGCAGCACTCCGCCAGGGCTCTCACCTCCTCCCTGTAGGCGGTCTCATGGTTGTTGGTAATCAGGCCTACCACTGTTGTGTTGTCAAACTTGATTGAGCTGGAGACGTGCGTGGCCACACAGTCATGGGTGAACAGGGAGTACAGGAGAGGGCTGAGCACGCACTCCTGTCAGGCCCCCGTGTTGAGGATCAGGTGGCGGAGGTGTTGTTGCCGACCTTCACCATTTGGAGTCGGCCTGTCAGGAAGTCTTGGACCCAGTTGCACATGGAGCGGTTCAGAGCCATGATTAGCTTGAAGGGCACTATGGTGTTGAAGGCGGAGCTGTAGTCGATGAACAGCATTCTTATATAGGCATTTCTCTTGTCCAGGTGGGATAGGGCAGTGTTCAGTGCACTGTCAATTGAGTCATCCGTGGAACTGTTGGGGCTAAATGCCGTTGTAGTGGGTCTAGGTTGTCGTTAAGGTGGTGGCGATATGGTCCTTAACTAGCCTCTCAAAGCACTTCATGATGACAGACGTAAGTGCTACGGGGCGATAGTCATTTAGTTCAGTTACCTTCGCTTTCTTGGGTACAGGAACAATGGTGGACATCTTGAAGCATGTGGGGACAACAGACTGGGATAAGGAGAGCTTGAATATGTCCGTAACCACTTCAGCCAGCTGGTCTGCACATGGTCGAAGGACACGGCTTGGGATGCTGCCTGGGCAGGCATCCCTTCGAGGGTTAACACGTCGAAATGACTTACTCAAGTTGGCCACGAAAAACGAGAGTCCCTGTACTGTCGTTTTGTCTCCGATTGTCTTACGGAGGTCGTACCTGATCGGTTTGTTCACGTTCATGTTCCCAGACACCTTGCCATGGTTAAATGCGGTGGTTCGTGCTTTCAGTTTTTGGACAAATGCTGCCGTCTATCCAAATATACACGACAGTGAAGAAAATTGACCGAATAAAATTATCTTGGGAGGCAATGCGGATGGCATTTGATGGGGAGGTATTCCAGATCGGGAGAACAAAAGGACTTGAGTTCCTGTACGTTACTGCAATCACACCATGAATGTTAGTCATGAAATAAACCCCTCCGCCTTTCTTTTTCCCCAGAGTCCTTTCTTCCTGTCCGTGCGATGGACGGAGAACTCTGCTGGCTGAATGGACGGGGACAATATATCCGGAGAGCGCAATGATTCCATAAAACAGAGTATGTTACAGTCCCTGAGCTCATCTACTTTATTGTCCAGGGACTAAATGTTAGCGAATAATATATGGATGGTATAAAAGCCGCCAGAGTCAGATTTTGACTTAATTCTTTGACCGTCATTCTATCCCCCGCCCAGAAACTCCACTCCCACTTGTCTCCAGTTACACATCCTAACCCTCAGTTTCCCTCAGCCTATCCCACCCATCTCTGCTGGCAACACTCATTGGATTTCTATGCACCATACAGCTTTAAAATTATGCTGTGATGTTTAACATACAATTTGAATCTACTTGACTAGCACCTACAGATTGCGAGTTGAAAAGTATTAGTATATTAGTAATTGACTGACCAGGTCTCTCCAGATCTGCCAATAATTTTAGCTGAAAAGCACTAAGTCTTGAATCTTTTATACATCAACTCATACACCCTATACCATGGAATCGGTAGATCAAAAATCTCTTCCCAGCTATTTTGTAATCTGTATGGCACAGCGGTCAACATCCTGGTCCTCAAATGAAACTGGTATACTTTCAGATTTGGGCAGACAGACCAGGACCCAGATTCACAAAACACTTTACACAAAAACCTAAGAAGCTTCTTAAGAAAATAAATAAGAAGTTCGTAAGTGCAATTCCTCAAAAATATCTTAAGATTTAATGATTTTATAACCTATACATGGTTGGTTAGATGAGAATTTGTAGAAGGCGTCTATATTTTGGAATGGCGGATGTTGATTTCGGGAGGCTGCCATCACGGAAAATGGAATACACCACTTCAACGAATCACGACCCTCCGTAGGATATCAACAGTGATAACAGTTCGCTGCTATTTAAGTGATCATTTGACTTTCAAATCCATGTATTGGTGTGTGGCCAGCGACTTTTATAGAGAGACCGCCCCGAATTATTCATGCCATTTGAGAAAGAAAATGATAGCTGTGTTCGAAGTCCTGCGACAAAATCACCAGTACAAACCCAGAGTTATTTTTGATTTAAACTTTATTTTATCAGCGAGCCATACTGAGACAAAGGTCTAATTTACAGATGAGCCCTGAATTACATTGAAACAGAATATACATTGAAATATAAAGAAAGAAAACACGGTCATAAAAAAAAAAGAAAAGAAAACATTAAAATCAGTAATAAGGTCCTTAAAATGAAAGTTGCAAAGAAAAAGCCACCTCTCAGACTGGTCAATAAAAAGAAAAGATTAAGATGGGCAGTCTGAGATATGGCTTTTTCTTTGCAACTCTGCCTAGAAGGTCAGCATCCCGGAGTCGCCTCTTCACTGTTGACGTTGAGACTGATGCTCCAGATACTCAACTAGTCTCAAGAAGGCCAGTTTTATTGCTTCTTTAAATCAGTTTTCAGCTGTGCTAACATAATTGCAAAAGGGTTTTCTTATAATCAATTAGCCTTTTAAAATGATTAACTTGGATTAGCAAACACAACGTGCCATTGGAACACAGGACTGATGGTTGCTGATAATGGGCCTCTGTACGCCTATGTAGATATTCCATAAAAAAAAAAAATCTGCCGTTTCCAGCTACAATAGCCATTTACAACATTAACAATGTCTACACTGTATTTCTGATCAATTTGATGTTATTTTAAATGGACCAAAAAATTGCTTTTCTTTCGAAAACAAGGACATTTCTAAGTGACCCCAAACTTTTGAACAGTTGTGTGTTTGTGTGTATATACACACTGCTCAAAAAATAAAAGGGAACACTAAAATAACACACGCTAGATCTGAATGAATGAAATAATCTTATTAAATACTTTTCTTTACATAGTTGAATTTGCTGACAACAAAATCACAAAAATTATCAATGGAAATCAAATTTATCAACACATGGAGGTCTGGATTTGGAGTCACCCTCAAAATTAAAGTGGAAAACCACACTACAGGCTGATCCAACTTTGATGTAATGTCCTTAAAACAAGTCAAAATGAGTCTCAGTAGTGTGTGTGGCCTCCACGTGCCTGTATGACCTCCCTACAACGCCTGGGCATGCTCCTGATGAGGTGGCGGATGGTCTCCTGAGGGATCTCCTCCCAGACCTGGACTAAAGCATCCGCCAACTCCTGGACAGTCTGTGGTGCAACGTGGCGTTGGTGGATGGAGCGAGACATGATGTCCCAGATGTGCTCAATTGGATTCAGGTCTGGGGAACGGGCGGGCCAGTCCATAGCATCAATGCCTTCCTCTTGCAGGAACTGCTGACACACTCCAGCCACATGAGGTCTAGCATTGTCTTGCATTAGGAGGAACCCAGGGCCAACCGCACCAGCATATGGTCTCACAAGGGGTCTGAGGATCTCATCTCGGTACCTAATGGCAGTCAGGCTACCTCTGACGAGCACATGGAGCTGTGCGGCCCCCCAAAGAAATGCCACCCCACACCATGACTGACCCACCGCCAACCGGTCATGCTGGAGGATGTTGCAGGCAGCAGAACGTTCTCCACAGCGTCTCCAGACTCTGTCACATGTGCTCAGTGTGAACCTGCTTTCATCTGTGAAGAGCACAGGGCGCTAGTGGCGAATTTGCCAATCTTGGTGTTCTCTGGCAAATGCCAAACGTCCTGCACGGTGTTGGGCTGTAAGCACAACCCCCACCTGTGGACGTCGGGCCCTCATACCACCCTCATGGAGTCTGTTTCTGACCGTTTGAGCAGACACGTGCACATTTGTGACCTGCTGGAGGTCATTTTGCAGGGCTCTGGCAGTGCTCCTCCTGCTCCTCCTTGCACAAAGGCGGAGGTTGCAGTCCTGCTGCTGGGTTGTTGGCCTCCTACGGCCTCCTCCACGTCTCCTGATGTACTGGCCTGTCTCCTGGTAGCGCCTCCATGCTCTGGACACTACGCTGACAGACACAGCAAACCTTCTTGCCACAGCTCGCATTGATGTGCCATCCTGGATGAGCTGCACTACCTGAGCCACTTGTGTGGGTTGTAGACTCCGTCTCATGCTACCACTAGAGTGAAAGCACCACTAGCATTCAAAAGTGACCAAAACATCAGCCAGGAAGCATAGGAACTGAGAAGTGGCCTGTGGTCACCACCTGCAAAACCAGTCCTTTATTGGGGGTGTCTTGCTAATTGCCTATAATTTCCACCTGTTGTCTATTCAATTTGCACAACAGCATGTGAAATTTATTGTCAATCAGTGTTGCTTCCTAAGTGGACAGTTTGATTTCACAGAAGTGTGATTGACTTGGAGTTACATTGTGTTAAGTGTTCCCTTTATTTTTTTGAGCTGTGTGTGTATATATATATATATATATACACATACACACACACTGCTCAAAAAAATAAAGGGAACACTTAAACAACACAATGTAACTCCAAGTCAATCACACTTCTGTGAGATGAGATCCTCAGACCCCTTGTGAGACCATATGCTGGTGCGGTTGACCCTGGGTTCCTCCTAATGCAAGACAATGCTAGACCTCATGTGGCTGGAGTGTGTCAGCAGTTCCTGCAAGAGGAAGGCATTGATGCTATGGACTGGCCCGCCCGTTCCCCAGACCTGAATCCAATTGAGCACATCTGGGACATCATGTCTCGCTCCATCCACCAACGCCACGTTGCACCACAGACTGTCCAGGAGTTGGCGGATGCTTTAGTCCAGGTCTGGGAGGAGATCCCTCAGGAGACCATCCGCCACCTCATCAGGAGCATGCCCAGGCGTTGTAGGGAGGTCATACAGGCACGTGGAGGCCACACACACACTACTGAGACTCATTTTGACTTGTTTTAAGGACATTACATCAAAGTTGGATCAGCCTGTAGTGTGGTTTTCCACTTTAATTTTGAGGGTGACTCCAAATCCAGACCTCCATGGGTTGATAAATTTGATTTCCATTGATAATTTGTGTGATTTTGTTGTCAGCACATTCAACTATGTAAAGAAAAAAGTATTTAATAAGATGTGTTATTTTAGTGTTCCCTTTATTTTTTTGAGCAGTATATATACATATTTTTTTCCTTCTCACTAGTTCAACCATTTAGAGATTTAAAAAATGCTCCTAAGCACAATTTAACCAGGCGCTTTAGACTATAGTGTCCAACGTTTGACGTACCTACAACAAGCCCTAAAATCACCTGCATTAGATAATCTAACACTGCAATCAGTAGCCAGAGAAAATACATTATCAGTAATGTGATGAAGTGATGATGAGAGGGTTAGACAGGGAGGTAGACTCACCTTTGGCACCTCTATCTCCCAAACAGTCGGTGGCTGTCTGCTGTTGTGACTCTGGTTGTATTTTTCAATTGGCTGATCGTAACGGTCTACAGAGTCCATGCTGTTTACACCAGAGCCTAGGGCAGTACGGATCAGTCACTAAAAACAGTCACTTGTGTTGTGTACACAATATAACCTCGCAAACACAGCTGCACACAAAAACACCCACATACAACAATAACAGGGGAGAGAGAGAAGACATTCTGGCATGGCGAGAGTTCTCTTACCTGAAAATACTGAGCAACACAAAAAGGGGAATGTGCACGCATCAGCAGCTGTAAAGAATGACTATGGTATGGGGTCTAGCTAGTACTGGGACTAAACTAGGTTCACATTCTGTATGGGAACTCCAGCAGCTGCAGGCTAGAGTATTGCAAAATAAAGATATTTCTTCACTGCAGTAAAATCAACCCTGAACTCATATGGCACGTGTAAACAGGACACTGGTGTGTGACAGCTACACAGCAACACTAAGAAATAAGAGGGATAGGTCAGCTTGGGCAGAAAGGATACTGATATATTGTGAGAAATTGAAAATCTGCTATGAGGTGGCTCACCTGGAACGGCCACCTCCTCCGTCCTGTGACCGTTAGTGAGGGCCATGCTGGTGTCCCCCAGTTCTTCAGCTGGTCCCCTGGGTGGTTGCGGGCTCACACTGGGGCTCGAGTCCTCGCCACCGGAGCGCTCCTCTGTCTGACCTGAGCTGGAGCCAGAATCACCTACTGCAGAATCTTCTTCTGCTAGCTCTGCCTGCTCAGTCTCAGCTCTACTGCTGCAGTCATGTTTCACATCCTCATAGACTATAGGAGATGAACATATGTTCTCCATGCCTGTTGTTGAACACTGATCCTCCTGCAATAGATGAGGCATCTTGCTTTCAGTCTCACTGTTACCCATTGAGATGTTATCTGGGGCTGTGAAGGGGTCCCTGTTACAGAGAGGCCTAACATTATGTTCTAGCAGGTTCTTTTCCTTCAGGACTTGACTCACTGCTGCTGAGACCACGTGGGTGATCAGACATGACGCCAGCTGGTTCATTTCCGCTGTGTTGCTCCTGCTGAGTTTACACTCCTCAGACTGGTCTTTCTTCTGAGGTGACCTCAGAATGCCCAATGGCTGCCTTGAGGGGGACATCTGACTGGTAAGGAGGTGGATGGGGGAATCCAGACAGGTGTCATCCTGTAGACTTGCCTCACAGGTTGGTTCTTCCACAGCAGGCAGGATAGATAGGTTGTCTTTGGAGAGGAGGCAGTTCTCAGCCAGATCGGTTTGAGGCCTCATCTCTGCAAAACACACTGAAATCTTGTCTTCTCTAACCTCTCCCTCTGGGTCCAGTCTAACCTCCTCTGCCGCCTCTTCGTTGAAAGTTCTGTTTTTAGTGTCCTCCAGTGTCTCAGAGAGAGGCAGTGCTTGTGGCTTTAGGCCTGCACCCTCACCAGGGTTAGAGCCTGGGTCACAGATAGAGACTTGCTCCTCATCAGAGGATGGCTGGTGTTTCCTTTGTAATGCTATATCCTTCTCAGGTCCCCCCTGGGCTTGGCTCTCAGGTGCAGTCTCTGGGAGTACTTGAGCTGAAGACTCAGTGCTCTCCGTAACGGGCTTCAACGTAGCAGTATCAAAGCCTCTACTCAGACACCCTGCAGCTACAACCATTTCCTCAGGTTGTGATTGGCAGAGTGGGACTGTACCCAGCTTTGCTGCCGCTTGTGTGTTTGTACTATCAACAAGCTCCTGTTCCACTAACGACCTCTTCCTCACTGCGTGCCTTTCCCCATCTGTCCCAGCGGAGTAGCCACTCTCCACAACACCGATACCTCCGTCTCCGGTGGAGGAGGACAGGTGCTCCTGGTCTGTGGTTGTCTCATCCTTTGTGTCATCTTTGTCAGTGGGTTGTTCTTTCTTCCGAGAGGTGTACCACCACAGGCCTAGGAAAGCCAACACTCCCGACAGGGAGAGGGCCAGAACGGATTGAAGCCTCAGCATTATCACCTAACCTTCTGCTGCTAACAGCAACACCTGAGAAAAGAGACATACACAAGTTAACACCATAGAAACTAAATCACAACACACCCAGTCTCTTTACTTCTAGCTGGGATAGAACGGTGTGAAGCACTGATGATAAACCTCCATTTGAGGGGATGGCTAAGGGGGCATGACCACACTATTCCTGTTTAGCAAGAGAAGCCCCTGTCTCCACCACACCACCCCTCTGAGCAGCAATCCCATTACCAGCCAGGCCATAGTGACAGCATCTGATTACAGCCAACAAAGCACACGTGTCACGTTACCCTCTGCAGAAGTTCACTCTGGGACACTGGGTCTGGGGCTAAGGAGCCGGGCCTTGATAGGATAATGGTAATGCAGCACTTCACAATAGGAACTCACTCATTACTAACAACTGTGAGAGGAGAAACAACTATCCCTCATTATCTGTTGTATAACCAATAGGCTACATATCAGTAATTATGTTGACCAATAATTTTGCCACAGAACAGAAGATTATACAGTGTAGCAAGCTAGAAGTTTGGCCAGACCCTGACTGGCTGTCCTACGTGCAGTTCCACCCATAACCTTTTGGTAGAGCATTATAAAAAGAGGTGAGAGTGAAAGGCATGCCATTCCTTCAGAGCCAGTCTGTTCAATGAAACAACGCAATGGGCTACATTGCAGTTCCACTTAAGCCTGTGACCTTTAGGTTTTGGCATACCGACAAGTTGGCGTCGCCTCTCGCCTGGCATGCCAGCCCTACCGTGACATATGCAAAGTCTCAGACGGCCATTGTGTGACTTGACTTTGACCCTCATGGAAGAAGGGCCGGGCAGGGTGTGCTGTGGCAAATACACTAGCACTCATCTTCAAGGAGGAAAGCTCTTATTTCCAAGAGTTCCACAGAAGGAATCATCATAAATAATAATATGCCATTTAGCAGACGCTTTTATCCAAAGCGACTTACAGTCATGCGTGCATACATTTTTGTGTATGGGTGGTCCCGGGGATCGAACCCACTACCTTGGCGTTACAAGCGCCGTGCTCTACCAGCTGAGCTACAGAGGACCACGCAAATGGATGGTTCTGAAAACGAATGCGACATAGCCTATGTCTATAGGCTACAGCAGTTAATCTATTTATGAACGTGATCGTCGAGACAGGAGGAGTAGCCTAAACATTTGACAAACAAGCAGGTTCATGTGTGTCCTCTGTAGCTCAGCTGGTAGAGCACGGCGCTTGTAACGCCAGGGTAGTGAGTTCGATCCCCGGGACCACCCATACACAAAAATTTATGCACGCATGACTGTAAGTTGCTTTGGATAAAAGCGTCTGCTAAATGGCATATTATGTGACAGTCCCAGTGTTTCCTCTGCGTTCATTTAAGTGTGGCGCTGTGCCACAGCAGAATCATTGCATTCAGCCGCCACACCTAAAGAAACATCTTATTTCTACCAAACAGTTTCAATAAAGTTGTGTAAAGCACATTCGCTTTTCTTGGTAAATAGATCATCCGTCTGGGTTCAACACAGTTCTGAAGGTTATTTAGCTCTGTGAGCTGTGGCAGGCAGCCTGCAACTCAACACAGCGTGCCAGTGACCATTGCGCAAGTGACCAGTGCGATACAGACGCTCTGCGGTGCGAAACACAATTCCCTTGAATCACCTCAGAGTGCACCTGCGTGAGAAACTGCAAGAAAGCTACGTTAGCTTGTTTGTTTGACTAACGATAGCTAGCCAACTATATAAGCTAGCTATAACCTAAAAACATGATTTAGACCTAAAATATTGCTGCCACAATTGTAATGGAAATTAGCTATCCAATATCCCCAAGTTTTTACATTTTTTTGTAATTTAGCAGACGCTCTTATCCAGAGCGACTTACAGTTAGTGAGTGCATACATTATTTTTTTTATTTTTCATACTGGCCCCCCGTGGGAATCGAACCTACAACCCTGGCGTTGCAAACGCCATGCTCTACCAACTGAGCTACATCCCGTCCGGCCATTCCCTCCCCTACCCTGGACGACGCTGGGCCAATTGTGCGCCGCCCCATGGGTCTCCCGGTCATGGCCAGCTACGACAGAGCCTGGATTCGAACCAGGATCTCTAGTGGCACAGCCTTAGACCACTGCGCCACTCTATAATCAACAAGTATGTTGATTATTTACATTTACATTTTAGTCATTTAGCAGACGCTCTTAACCAGAGCGACTTACAGAAACATGGTTAACTAACGTTACTAGTCTAGCAAGTTAGCTAGTTAGTTCGTTTGGAGCTGTATCAAGTGCAAGCAAGATAGCTACATTTATCGGTCTTCGATTTGATTTGATTTTTCTCAGATGAGTTTATTGAAATATTTCCAGCCACAGCAGCGAAAGAGAAAGGGGGAGCAGGGACAAGAGTGTCAGGTAACGTTAACTTAGCTAGATAACGTCAAATCAGCCTGAATTAAATGAAACTTCAGATAGCTAACTCTTTACAAGCTTAAGCTATCGTTTTTAGTAAGTGTATGGCTTACTTTACTAGACAGAGAAGAGGCAAAATCCCGGGAGTGAGGTAGGGATGCATGAGAGATTAATGGAGCAGAGAAGAGATGGAATGAGAAAAGGAGAGAGGAGAGCAGAGAGAAGGAGGAGTAGGTAAAAGGATAGGAGAGAGGAGTTAGGCCAAGTGCGCACCACCGGCAATCCGGATGGGACCCAAAGTGGCTTAAAATTGACAGACTGAAGCTGTGGCTATATAATACACCACATGGTTAGTCAGATATAATACACCACATGGTTAGTCAAAGTTCCTTTAATTAGACTAAGGGCTAAAAATGTTTGTGAAAATTTTGTCTACACATAATGCTGTAGACTAGTACAGTGTTGTAATGCTTGCTATCTGTAATAGGTATTGCCCCAGCCACCAGTAATTCCACTAAACTACACTCTACATCCCGTCTAGGAATGTTCTGCCGCCTGTGCTGTCAACATAGGCAGGCTGCTAAAAGGGGTGTGTCAAAGCATCATATTATTGAAATAGGGGCCCAGATTCATCAGCTGGACTATATTAACCGGCACCCAGGGACAGAGCACCACATGGAAAGTGTGAGGGCTCATGCAATGCTGGCAAAATGTAAAGATTGTTCTATTGGATCCTTCCATTTCTCAAAATGTCTCCTAATGTAAAAGATGTATCAGACTGTGCACTAACCGTGGCTCAATAATAACGCATTATGCCTGTTGCTATTCATAGGCTCCTCAGTCATGGTTGCATTCGAGCCAACCAGTGCTTGAGCACGAGGCCGTCATAGGTACCGTCTAACAAAGCGGGAGCAGGCCCATCACACAAACTTCCCAGAACTGCTGGACCTTGCTGAATTGTGACTATTTCACAAAGCTCAAGGTGAATGAGTGCTCCACAATTCTGTGTTTTTGTTCCTATTTTCTTCACTTTATATTTAAATGTCACCAGACTTATTTCAAATTGTTCTCATTTACTTGAAGATTGGCAAGAACAAACTACAGGTCCCACATAATAGCGGACGAAAAGTTGAAGATTCTGGCTCAAGTTGTGGAGGAGCCTATCCTCCATGCCACCCAGACATCTGTAGCTCAAGTTGTGGAGGAGCCTATCCTCCATGCCACCCAGACATCTGTAGCCATTGGCCTGGAGGCTGATGAAACTAGATGTGGCAACTAATAAGCAGCTGGATTTACATGTCAGGTATTATTTCAATAAGAGTTACAAAATTATTTTGAACAGTGATATTCTACAGTCCATGAGTAATAATGAAATTGTTTTCCCAGATACATGGACCAAGAGGGACACCTTTACAACCAGTTCCTGGACCTGGTGTCAGTCCCAGATGGCATGGCAGACACAATCATTGCCGCCATCAAGCGTCCCAGTAAAGCAATAAAAACAAGTAAGCATCCCAGAAAAGTGCTCAAAATAGCCCACGTTAACATATGTAGCTTAAGAAACAAGGTTCATGAAATCAATAATTTACTCGTAATAGATGAAATTAATATCTCTGAAACTCACTTAGATAATACCTTTGATGATACAGTGGTAGCAATACAAGGTTATAACATTTACAGAAAAGATAGAAATGGTGGTGTTGCCGTTTATATTCAGAACCACATTCCTGTGAAGATTAGAGGATCTCATGTTAAATACTGTTGAAGTAATATGGCTACAGGTTCATCTGCCTCACCTAAAGCCAAATCTGGTGGGAAGCTGCTATAGACCACCAAGTGCTAACAGTCCGTATCTGGATAACATGTGTGAAATGCTTGATAATGTATGTGCTATCAAAAGAGAGGTATACTTTCTGGGTGATTTAAATATTGACTGGCTTTCATCAGGCTGCTCACTCAAGAGAAAGCTTCAAACTGTAACCAGTGCATGCAACCTGGTTCAGGTTATCAGTCAACCTACCAGGGTGGTTACAAACAGTACAGGAATTAAATTATCAACATGTATTAATCATATCTTTACTAATGCTGCAGAGATTTGTTGAAAGCAGTATCCAAATCCATTGGATGTAGTGATCACAATATAGTAGCCATATCTAGGAAAACCAAAGTTCCAAAGGCTGGGCCTAATATTGTGTATAAGTGATTCCTATGTTGTTGATGTAAAGCATATATGTTGGTTCGTGGTGTGTAATGAGGAGCAAACAGACACTGCACTTGACACATTCATGAAATTGATTATTCCAGTTACTAATAAGCATGCACCCATTAAGAAAATGACTGTAAAAACAGTTAAATCCCCGTGGATTGATGAAGAATTTAAAAAATTGTATGGTTGAGAGCGATGACGCAAAAGGAATGGCAAATAAGTCTGGCTGCACAACCGATTGGCAAACATATTTCAAATTGAGAAATCATGTGACTAAACTGAATAAAAAGAAGAAACAAAACTATGAAACAAGGATAAATGACAAAGAATGATAGTAAAAAGCTTTGGAGCACCTTAAATGAAACTTTGGGGGAAAAGGCAAACTCAGCTCCATCATTCATTGAATCAGATGGCTCATTCATCACAAAACCAACTGATATTGCCAACTACTTTAATAATTTTTTCATTGGCAAGATTAGCAAACTTAGGCATGACATGCCAGCAACAATTACTCACACTACACATCCAAGTATATCTGACCAAATTATGAAAGACAAGCACTGTAATTTTGAATTCCGTAAAGTGAGTGTGGAAGAGGTGAAAAAAGTATTGTTGTCTATTAATTAATGACAAGCCACTGGGGTCTGCCAACTTGGATGGAAAATTACTGGGGATAATAGCGGACGATATTGCCACTCCTATTTGCCATATTTTCAATTTAAGCCTACTAGAATGTGTGTGCCGCCAGGCTTGGAGGGAAGCAAAAGTAATTCCGCTACCTAAGAATAGTAAAGCCCCCTTTACTGGCTCAAATAGCCAACCAATTAGCCGGTTACCAACCCTTAGTAAACTATTGGAAAAAATTGTGTTTGACCAGATACAATGCTATTTTACTGTAAACAAATTGACAACATATAGAGAAGGACATTCAACAAGCACTGCACTTACACAAATGACTGATGATTGGCTGAGAGAAATTGATGATACAAATATTGTTTTGTTAGACTTTAGTGCGGCTTTTAACATTATCGATCATAGTCTGCTGCTGGAAAAACTTGTGTTATGGCTTTACACCCCCTGCTATAATGTGGATAAAGAGTTACTTGTCTAACAGAACACAGAGGGTGTTCTTTAATGGAAGCCTCTCAAACATAATCCAGGTAGAATCAGGAATTCCCCAGGGCAGCGGTCTAGGCCCCTTGCTTTTTTCCATCTTTACTAACGACATGCCACTGGCCTTGAGTAAAATCAGTGTGTCTATGTATGCGGATGACAACACTATATATGTCAGCTCCTACAGCAACTGAAATAACTGCAACACTTAACAAAGAGTTAAGTGGTCCTCTGAGTTAAGTGGTCCTCTGTAGCTCAGCTGGTAGAGCACGGCGCTTGTAACGGCAAGATAGTGGGTTCGATCCCAGGGACCACCCATACACAAAAATATGTATGCACGCATGACTGTAAGTCGCTTTGGATAAAAGCGTCTGCTAAATGGCATATTATTATAGCTGCAGTTAGTTTCGGAATGGGTGGCAAGGAATAAATTAGTCCTATATATATCCAAAACTAAAAAACATCGTATTTGGGTCAAATCATTCACTAAACCTCAACTACATCTCGTAATGAATAATGTGGAAATTGAGCAAGTTGAGGTGACTAAACTGCTTAGAGTAACCCTGGATTGTAGACTCATGGTCAAAGCATATTGATACAACAGTAGCTAAGATGGGGAGAAGTATGTCCATAATTAAGCGCTGCTCTGCCTTCTTAACAACACTATCAACAAGGCTGGTCCTACAGCCCCTAGTTTTGTCGCACCTAGACTACTGTTCAGTAATGTGTTCAGGTGCCACAAAGAGGGACTTGGGAAAATTGCAGTTGGCTCAGAACAGGGCAGCAAGGCTGGCCCTTAAAAGTACACGGAGAGCTAACATTGATGACATGCATGTCAGTCTCTCCTGGCTCAGAGTGGAAGAGAGATTGACTTCATCACTGCTTGCTTTTGTAAGAGTAAAGCATAGCACAGAATTTCCGGCTATACTTCCTCAATTCCCGACTTGGAAGACACCGTATTTGGGTCAGGTGGTTATAAAATACATGTTTTGTTCCATGAAGTAAGCTAACAATGTGTCCGCAGTCATCTTGTCTATTTCAAATCTTCTCATTGTCAAGACAGGCAAGTGTCATTAAACGCAACGCTTGATTTCATGAGCACTTTGGGGTGGACATCCACCTGTCCACTTTGGGGTGGACATCCACCTGTCCACTTTGGGGTGGACATCCACCTGTCCACTTTGGGGTGGACATCCACCTGTCCACTTTGGGGTGGACATCCACCTGTCCACTTTGGGGTGGACATCCACCTGTCCACTTTGGGGTGGACATCCACCTGTCCACTTTGGGGTGGACATCCACCTGTCCACTTTGGGGTGGACATCCACCTGTCCACTTTGGGGTGGACATCCACCTGTCCACTTTGGGGTGGACATCCACCTGTCCACTTTGGGGTGGACATCCACCTGTCCACTTTGGGGTGGACATCCACCTGTCCACTTTGGGGTGGACATCCACCTGTCCACTTTGGGGTGGACATCCACCTGTCCACTTTGGGGTGGACATCCACCTGTCCACTTTGGGGTGGACATCCACCTGTCCACTTTGGGGTGGACATCCACCTGTCCACTTTGGGGTGGACATCCACCTGTCTCAATCAATGAGACAAACCACCTGCAACTAGCCATGGATGTTTAGAAAACATGAGTTGTCTTCCAAGTCGGGAATAGAGGAAGTCACGGCAAGTAAAAGGTTGGTGAAAAAATTATCTGTGCTATGCTTTACACTACCTAAGGGCAGTTACAGACTAGCCGAAGCGCAGTGTTGCCAACTTCTCAGTAAAGAAAATAGCTATTGGCTGTCCTAAAAGTCGCTAAATGCCGTCATCTCCTAATTTGCATAATTGGCCATGTGCATGTAATTGTGATGGACACTGTAGGAGAGAGGAATAACGTCGTGGGAGAGACAAAAAGTGAGTAAAAAACACCCTACATTTACATCCCGCCCTGAATGTAAGCCAGCAGCATGCGTGATTCATTTGCAGTCTGGACGAACATCTCCTGCTCTGACTACAGCTGGGAGGGACTGCTGTGCGAGGACTGGGCCGCCTGTGAGTGCTTTGGGACGGGGGTGGGGCCTGTGAGTGCTTTGAGACGGGGGTGGGGCCTGTGAGTGCTTTGGGACGGGGGTGGGGCCCACGAGCACCTGCTGCTCGTTGAGAAGAGTAAGAACGATACGTGCTTTCACATCAGTCTCCAATAACACCAGAAAAAGTCACTAGATTTGTCGCTAGTCGCTTTTTTGAAAAAGTGTCGCTAGAGGGGTCTGAACTCGCCAAATATAGCAACAAAGTCGCTAAGTTGGCAACACTGCCGCGGCGAAGGTCTCAGATTTCAATGGGAGTAGGGCGGCAAAACTCAAGCAGTTTTGCAAGCAGCACGGTTTTTGGTGCTCGCTCCCGTGAGGTGCCAAAAAAATTAAATTAGCTGCAGCGCATGATTGACCAATGAGCAGAGCTCATCTTGTCAATCAATGTTTTAACGACCAATCAATGTTAAGGACAACATTCGAGCTGACAACAACCAGGACCGCTGTTAGGCGGATTTTCTCTCGATTCAATTGCCGTTTACCACGTCTGTAAGCGCCTTTATGAACGGCTATCAGCCAGCTCGAACAGTAGTAATGGTCTGACTAGCCAATGTTTTAAAAGTGCATGATGAGGCTGAAAAAATAAAATAACGAGACTGATTGGCACTAATTTACACAGGCAGCCCAATTCTGATATTTTTTCCACTAATTGACCAATCACAGATCTTTTCACATCAGATCTGATTGGTCAAAAGAATATCAGAATTGGGCTGCCTGTGTAAACGCAGCCATATTGCACTGATAACTATCCAGTAGAATCAGCATAACTTTTTCCACAAACGACATAACTACTGACCTGTTATCCTTCGTTTGCACGGCCGAAATATAACTATCACAAAATGTTAGCCTCTGCGGTTGTCATTCTGACCGGCAAATGTATTACATGGGAATCAGGTGCCCGGGACAACTAGCTAGCTAGTTAGCTAGAGTGTTACTAATTAATGCAGCGCTAGCCAGCTCCAACTTCAATTACTGCAGTTAGAAGTAACTAGCTAACTAAGTACAGATAAGCCTAGTTAACTACCATTTTTCTTTCGCTAAAGTTAAACTACCTAGCTAGCTAGCGTTAGTTACCAGAGTAGAGATGTTTTCGATCATCTTTGCTTGCGGCAATCAAACGTTTCCTCTGGCTTCTCTCTATTGACATGCAATGCATTTGGTACTGGTACAAGATGAAGTAGATAGTAAGCCAAACAAATATGTTAAGGTAGCTAGATATCTACTCACCACGTTTTTAATATCCCGCTTAGCTATATAACAGCACACCAGTAAGTTTCTCTAGCTACCTCTTGGATGTCTCCACCTGCTTCTTTCAGCAAGCAGCCACAAAGACTCACTCTTAGAAGTTCAGCAGCTTTGCTCCAAATACAGCAGCCAATCAACCCTCGCGATAGTATTGCCCAGGGAGGGAGGCTGCATGGTTTCATCGGTTGTCACTACCACAACCACTGTCAAAATTGGCTAAAGCCTATCGTAAAAAAATAATTAAAACATTCACGAATTTAAGGTAAGGGTTAGGCATAGGATTAGCAGTGTGGTTAGTGTTAATGATAGGTTTAAAATCAGATATTAAGAATATAATTTGTAGAGGGGGGGGTTTGGTTTAGTCAGAATTATGACTTTGTGGCTGTGGTAACTAGTGGCAGGTAGTCTCCACCTTTTATTTTACTATGAATGACAATGAGGTGCAGAGGTAGAGGTTAATACTTTTTTAGATAATACATTAAACAAGCATCAAAAGCACACAAATGCCATGATCTACAAGTATGACACCAGCAAAGTTTGGACAGAAATTCTTTATTAGGGCAACATCTGTAAATGTCAGATGAGGACAGCAACCGATCATACAGTGGAGGTTTTAGAGTACACAGTCATCTATATCCTCGATTTAAACTTTTATTTTCCTCAATATATTTAATAACATAATGCAGTGACATGATGAAGAGAGGTTATCATTACGAACACTAGAATAATTCAATTTGTATGTTTTACATGTACAGCAACTAACTGCTTTACAAAAAGCTAAATAATACAATATCATCACATGTATTTACAGTGTAGTAAATATACCTTTATCAATTTTTACACAAAATTATTTACAGAGGTGGAGCTTACTGCATAAAAAAATGAGGGAAAGAAACAGTAAAACAGTGGCCAATGGTTAAAAATATTTTGCATAACCTTGAGATGTGTGCCAAATTAGGAGATATCACACTAGCGCAAGACACAATTGACTTCAGTTGAGAATCATGAAAACCTACAATACATTTACAGAGAGCTCAGTCTACCTTTTGGAGACAGTTCTGCTACCAATACTTTCGTCTATTATTGGTGCTCTGCATCCAAAACTTTTCAGCTATAATTTCTACGCTTTACCATCTTAAAAGGAAGACCAATTGGCCATTACTGTATATTAAAGCAATGTTTGAGGAGAAAAGCTATGTTGACATTGTTTTCTCCTTGCATTGAACAAAGTGGTTAACTGATATCTATATACTGTCTCTCCTGAGCTGCTGCTAGTACATTTTAGAGCCTTTAAGTGAACATTTTCAATTTCACATGTACAGACAAACGTTCAATTCACTCAAATTAGGACAAATTATTTTCAGTTCTTTAAAGTGGCACATTTCCATTAAGTAAAAGCAAGGCAAACACATTCCCTCTGGCCTACCCTTTATGAAGAGACACTGAGAAGAAGGGGTCCATTGAATATACAGTTATCAAAGTGTGCTGTCTGGTATACACTGTAAAATAAATACAAATAAAAACAATTGGTTGGGTTTACCCTTCAAAGCATATGAGCTAGAAACAGAGATCTGTAAAGTTCCTAAAGTCTGATGAGGCCAGAACTAAATAATTAATACTTTTACGATACACACATCAGAGCACATGATGAAGAATGCTGTGGTTATAACTATCATTAACTGTACACAAAGCACATACAAAAAGAAAACATTGTGGTTTGCATTGATTCATAGCTTGGTCCATCTCGCTTTCACTACTTGTATCATCTCTCACCACCATATGAAAGCAAACTAAGTTGTGGATTAGTACATTAGACTTCTCTCAGAGGACTGTTTATCAAATACAGTAGTTTCCGAGTTTGTGTGTGTACTATATTGCAGTTCCTAAACTTTGGTTTCCTTTCATCTTTTGAAATGTTGTTGATTGTGTTTGGTAAACTTGTTCCATTTGACTTCTAAAAGCTGAATTCTTTCCCTTTCAATGATGAGAAACTGCTTCTTCTAGACATATATCCTCCTGATTCAAGTATATTAACGTTTGTAAACAAAATCTAGGCATTGGAATCAACTTCATTACACAAGGTTCATTACCTCTCAACAGCACCAACACACTTTGATTTTGGAAAAAACTAAGTGTGCACTTTGTTCATTTTCTTGTGGTCATCATGTCCAATCTAAACCAGATTAATAGAATAAGAAAATAAATGTAAGGTTGAGCATGGTTGTTGATTGTTAAAATGTCTGGATGTATGTGAAAAACTAAAAATATTCACTACCCAGTGTTTTTTTTATTTTCTTTTTACAAACTGTCAGTCTTCATATCCTCCCTCCCCCATCTCTATACACCGACTCCTACTCAGTTTACATAATTCACTTAATGCACATGCTCTCCTAAGCAAGTCAAAAACATCTAATGGAATTGTGTTTGACCCCAGGAATAACAAATGTTAAAAAGCACACTTACAAAAACATTCTGAAGGAGTTGGCACAAGCTTCCAAAACAACCATGACTTCATAGAGATACTCAGTGTATGGCACTGGTTGGTTTCTTGGTACACAACTTCAAACAGCAGAAAAGAGGAACCAGGCTCCACGAGGAAATGGAATGGTGTGATCAGAGAACTCCTCTGCTGCCTAACAAACTGCACCATGTTGTTAGAGAAAGGAAAGTCTCTGTTTACCACACGCTATCTATCTGTGCAAGGCCTATTGGACCAACTGCAACGGCTCCAAGAGAAAGTCAACAATGATAAAACCACAGAACAGATTTGCTAGTCTTTGGCGCAGCATCCGAGGGCCTGACGCACTGCATCTTGGAACTGACCCCTATGCCTGCCTAGACCTTTACACATACCACACTACAGACTAATGAGGGGAAGACAATGGCAAAAGGGCCAATAACACCCTGTACAGCAGTATTCCCAATACACACAGTTCTATCTGCGAACAGACAGCCTGACCATAGTCTCAATTCCTCACAATGTTGGTTTTTAGCATCATTTCATTATGCCGATTTTAAACATGGAGATCACTATTCAGCAGGTGTGTGTCGAGGTGATTAATTACAACCATAGTTTCTTTTTAATTAATCCATATTTCAAATCTTACCAATTAAATCAAATCATACTTTTTGCAATTATAAAATTCAAAGTTCACTCTAAAATAAACCATAACTATGTCATTGTAATTACTTTATAACAAATACATTATTTTACTATTTACATGAACAGAGACAGATTTACTAAAGCTTTTGAACCAGAACATAATTGGCATCAATTTTCCCCCAAAACAAATAGAAAACTGAAAACAAGATAAAAACCAACATAAAAGCCATTACTGTTCTGACTTCAACATTTCATTCATTCTTGAAAAAACAGGTGCAACATTTGCACATGCGAACACTCAGCAAATCTGGTCCCTAGTGTCATGGAATTTGTGTATGAATACTTGTTTTGACAAGATGTACCGAATGTTAATGTTTTACATACATATTTAGCCATACAAAGCAATTATCAGGCAGCAGATTAGTAATGCCTGTATACTTGTCTTTCATAAGGTATTGTTTACAATACTTATAACTGTATATATAAATATACATTTATGCAGAGTAACCATCTTCAATAATACCTTTAACGCTGTATGAAGCAATTTCTTCATTTCTCATTTCATTATAAAGATCTGAAAACCCTAGAAAAGGCACACAATGAACAAAACAACCTCCAAAGTGTATTGTGTACGTGTGTGTATGTGTTTACAGTAAATGGGGGCAAGAATGAGACAATTATTACTGAGAAAGACTACCACTATAGATATTACTATATTTCAAATCGCAAAGCTAAGGCCAATTTCAAATGTCGATTCCAAATGTCCAACATAGGAGGACATTGTCTATTCCTCTTTTCCAGATTTTCCTTCTTTCCTTCCCCTGACATACAGTGAGGGAAAAAAGTATTTGATCCCCTGCTGATTTTGTATGTTTGCCCCCTGACAAAGAAATGATCAGTCTCTAATTTTAATGGTAGGTTTATTTGAACAGTGAGAGACAGAATAACAACAAAAAAATCCAGAAAAACGCATTTCAAAAATGTTATAAATTGATTTGCATTTTAATGAGGGTAATAAGTATTTGACCCCCTCTCAATCAGAAAGATTTCTGGCTCCCAGGTGTCTTTTATACAGGTAACGAGCTGAGATTAGGAGCACACTCTTAAAGGGAGTGCTCCTAATCTCAGCTTGTTACCTGTATAAAAGACACCTGTCCACAGAAGCAATCAATCAATCAGATTCCAAACTCTCCACCATGGCCAAGACCAAAGAGCTCTCCAAGGATGTCAGGGACAAGATTGTAGACCTACACAAGGCTGGAATGGGCTACAAGACCATCACCAAGCAGCTTGGTGAGAAGGTGACAACAGTTGGTGCGATTATTCGCAAATGGAAGAAACACAAAATAACTGTCAATCTCCCTCGGCCTGGGGCTCCATGCAAGATCTCACCTCGTGGAGTAGCAATGATCATGAGAACGGTGAGGAATCAGCCCAGAACTACACGGGAGGATCTTGTCAATGATCTCAAGGCAGCTGGGACCATAGTCACCAAGAAAACAATTGGTAACACAATACGCCGTGAAGGACTGAAATCCTGCAGCGCCCGCAAGGTCCCCCTGCTCAAGAATGCACATATACATGCCCGTCTGAAGTTTGCCAATGAACATCTGAATGATTCAGAGGAGAACTGGGTGAAAGTGTTGTGGTCAGATGAGACCAAAACTGAGCTCTTTGGCATCAACTCAACTCGGCGTGTTTGGAGGAGGAGGAATGCTGCCTATGACCCCAAGAACACCATCCCCACCGTCAAACATGGAGGTGGAAACATTATGCTTTGGGGGTGTTTTTCTGCTAAGGGGACAGGACAACTTCCCCGCATCAAAGGGACGATGGACGGGGCCATGTACCGTCAAATCTTGGGTGAGAACCTCCTTCCCTCAGCCAGGGCATTGAACATGGGTTGTGGATGGGTATTCCAGCATGACAATGACCCAAAACACCCGGCCAAGGCAACAAAGGAGTGTCTCAAGAAGAAGCACATTAAAAGGTCCTGGAGTGGCCTAGCCAGTCTCCAGACCTTAATCCCATAGAAAATCTGTAGAGGGAGCTGAAGGTTTGAGTTGCCAAACGTCAGCCTCGAAACCTTAATGACTTGGAGAAGATCTGCAAAGAGGAGTGGGACAAAATCCCTCCTGAGATGTGTGCAAACCTGGTGGCCAACTATAAGAAACGTCTGACCTCTGATTGCCAACAAGGGTTTTGCCACCGAGTACTAAGTCATGTTTTGCAGAGGGGTCAAATACTTATTTCCCTCATTAAAATGCAAATCAATTTATAACATTTCTGACATGTGTTTTTCTGGATTTTTTTGTTGTTCTTCTGTCTCTCACTGTTCAAATAAACCTACCATTAAAATTATAGACTGATCATTTCTTTGTCAGTGGGCAAACGTACATAATCAGCAGGGAATCAAATACTTTTTTCCCTCACTATAGTGTTGTAAAACGTGAATAGGGTGCTGATTAAAATCTAAAGTTCTGAAACCTGCAGGGCTGCTGTCCTCCAGCGTTTTTTTCATCACGAAAATTGTTCTGGAGGCAGCTCTGCAGTGGTCACTAGCTTGCACAGCCACAAAATCATAGAACCTAACCCTAACCTTAAACACAGTGCTAACCCTAATGGCTAACCCCAACCTTAAATTAAGACCAAAAAGCACATTTTTGTTTTCATTAATCTTTACAATATATCCAATTTTGACTTTACAGCTAGCCTATCTAAGGGGAAATCGCTCAGTTCTGCTTCCAGGACAAGACTAATGACAATAAAACGTCAACCTGCCGCCTAGTTGACCCTCTCTGACACTCATGTGGGAATAAAAATACTGCCTAACAGAGGAATCCCCACAGCTTTGACAATCACTAATCAATAAAGACACATGGCTTGGCCATCATTAGATTGTCCCTGACACAGCTCAAACAGGGCCAATTGATAGTCCAGCCCCCACCTCGACAGCATAGTAAACCACTAATGTCTGTTGTTGGTCATGCTTTTCACAGATGTTGCTACTACATGAGGGTTTAGGGCATTCAGCGATTTCCTCCAGTATGGTGTGTGTTTCAGGGTAGTGCTCTCCCTCTGCAGTGTCTCTCTGGTGGGTGAGAGGGATCCCTTTCCTCAACGCTGGGTCCCAAGGTCCAATGCCTCTTCATCGCCATGTGTCCCAATGAGAGGTATCTGCAGCATGTCCTTTGATCTAGTTCAGCCCCATTGGCAAAGCTCTATCAATGTCCTACTAACAACACTTAGAAAAGGCAAAAAACAAACAAACGTACAAGCATGTTGAATTACAGAAAATTGTGCAAATCTCAGAAATGGTCTTCTCGTAATACCTTATCATTATGAAACAAAATTAAAACAAGACAAAGAAGCCAGACAACAAAATGGCTTCAGATACTATGATCCCTACTTTTACTGCTGTGTTGTCAATGTCAGTGCTTTCTTTCAACTTATGCTGTTTTAAAAAAAGGATTCCAATGTAGTTCAGTATGTGACACAAAAAGACAAAACATAAAAACCGCCAGACTCTTCTCCATGACATCTCATACATTGACTGTTTCATAAACAAAACTGCAAAACAATGCATCATATTCAGAGAGTTCTTGATCGTCAAGCAAATTATGGCTGACTGGACAGGTTAGGGTAAAAAAACAAAAAAACAAAAAGGAGAATCAAGGCTGAGAGAGATCGATAGAACAAGAGATAGAAAGAGAGAGTTGGAGTAAAAGTGCAGCATGATGACTGGCGTGGGCGACCCCAGTAAGGGGCCCTAGTGGTGGGCCTCTCTCATACGATCTTCTTGATGCTGGGCCGTTTGAAACTGCCTGCACTGCGCTGCTTCTGCACCTGGCTGGCAGAGCCGTGGCGCGTGCGCCCGCTGTTGCTGTGACCCGTGGTCGGAGAGAGTTCCACATTCTCCTTGTCGATGCCTGCCGGAGGACACACACACACACACACCAAACACAGGCCATCAGGTATAATATGTCACACTAATACATTACAAACTATTCTATTATATAATTCTAATGTAATGCAAAAGCTTTTGAGTTATCTACCTGAAAAACGACATGTAATCTACTTTTATGTGGCTATCAATACTGTAAAAAACACACAGGGATTCTAAAGCTACAAATCCAACAGTAGGGGGAGTAGTGAACCCATGTACCAATGGCTGAAAACAAATGCACCATTTCTGACCTAAGCGCCCCAACTTTTGCAATAGGATTGCTCTGTATTTTGAACAGTGGGGAACCGTGAGGGCCTTCTAGGCCTTCATGGA
Organism: Coregonus lavaretus; assembly: GCF_964263955.1. Taxonomy (NCBI): domain Eukaryota; kingdom Metazoa; phylum Chordata; class Actinopteri; order Salmoniformes; family Salmonidae; genus Coregonus; species Coregonus lavaretus. Next base: position 34,953,362 of record NC_140002.1, read on the forward strand.
AGGCCTAAGAATTTATAAAAATAGTGTGCAAAGCTGTCATCAAGGAAAATGATGGCTATTTGAAGAGTCTCAAATATAAAATATATTTTGATTTGTTTAACACTTTTTTGGTTACTACATGATTCCATATGTGTTATTTCATAGTTTTGATGTCTTCACTATTATTCTACAATGTAGAAAATAGTTAAAATAAAGAAAAACCCTTGAATGAGTTGGTGTGTCCAAACTTTTGACTGGTACTGTATTTATTCTTTGAAATAAAATTGTTTTAATTTCTATTTCATCTTTACAATAATTTTTATGATCTTCTGATTTCATCTCTTCAGTTTGTGTTGGAAAGAGAAGGGTTAATACTGAAGAGAAAAAAATATTAAATCAGGATTTTCTTTGGTGGTCTCTGGGTAGAAAAACCTAGCTAGCTCAGCCAGCCATTGGCTAGGCCTTCAGAAGCTGTACAGAAGGCCTCTGCCATTCAACTGTATTAGAGCAGAATTTTGGAGTGACAGTGGAATGAACCAATCATATTTTGACTTGCAATGGGTGGGACCGTAAAAAAAAAAAAAAAGTGAGTTTAAGAGAAAATCTGTGGTGCAAGCAGTAGTTTTCCCGCGCTAACGCCTCAAACACACCTACAGCGTCATTGCGCGAAATGGTATGCAACATCATCTGGATGTGTGTGCAACAAAAGTTCAACATTCACCTTCTGCTACCATTTCTGTCAGGCCGTCTATGCATACAATTTGATGCATACCTTCGATAAATCCTATGTATGCGCCACACAGAACCAGTGGTGTAAAGTACTTAAGTAAAAATACTTTAAAGTACTACTTAAGTATTTTTTTGGGGTATATCTGTACTTTACTATTTATATTTTTGACAACTTTTACTTTACTATATTCGTAAAGAAAATGTTGTACCTTTTACTCCACACATTTTCCCTGACACCCAAAAGTACTTGTTTCATTTTGAATGCTTAGCAGGACAGGAAAATGGTCCAATTCACACACTAATCAAGATAACATCTCTGGTCATCCCGACTGCCTCTTATCTGGCGGACTCACTAAACACAAATGCTTCATTTGTAAATGATGTCTGAGTGTGTGTTTAGCTATCCGGAAAAAATAATAATAAGAAGATTGTGTCGTCTGGTTTGCTTAATATAAGGAATTTGAAATGATTTATACTTTTACTTTTGATACTTAAGTATATTTTAGCAATTACATTTATTTTAGATACTTACGTATATTTAAAACCAAATACTTTTAGACTTTTACTCAAGTAATATTTTACTGGGTGACTTTCTTTTACTTGAGTCATTTTCTATTAAAAAGTATGACAATTGGGTACTTTTTCCACCACTGCACAGAACGCACTGCAACGCAATTCTGCAAGGCAACATTCCATTGGAAATTAATGTACTTCTGGTGTACCAAAACGCAATGACGCTGTAGGTGTGATCAAGTCATAACACTAGTAAAGTGTTAGCTTGTGTTGTAGTATTGTGACAATGTTAGCTAGCTTGTGTTGTAGTAGTGTTACAATGGCGACGGCGGCTGCAGCAGCTGTTATCAACTTCAAGGTGAATGTTGTTGCTAATTTGTTAACATTACCCATTTCAAGATTAACTTTCAAACTTTGTTTACAAATGATAATTATCTGGGTGAGTGGCACTGTTTTTGGTTGCTGCTCGCTTGCTGTTAGCTATCTCTTCGAAAATAATGACTGTGAAACATTGTTGCATTTAAACTTTAGATCACCGGTTAGTGTGATGAACGTGATAAAATATATTTGTAATTGGAAGTAATAGCTGGTTTGTTAATTTCATTTTTTTAATGAAATGGTTGTGCTTTTGTATTGTTATAATTTCATGGGTCCTACTGGAATGAATGGGCTGCTTATTCTTTAACATGATTTGATGCTGTGTGTGACTGCTGTTGCCTGTCTGTCAGCCATGTCTGTGTTTCACCAAAACTGGCTCTCCTTCAGCGCCATGGAGTGCACAGGTATTACGGTCGCTGTCCTTTCAGCACAACGAGCCTGTCCCCTTTGATGTGACACTGTTGTTGTTGCTATTGGTGATAGTGGTGTTAGGCTACCATAGGTTGTGTAAACAGTGTGTTTTTGGTTTTGCTGGTTGCATTATTTTATGCTTTGTGTCACGTTGTGTCCACTGTCCATGCCGGTTCGGTCTCTGTGTGTGCGGGAGACCAAAGCGCGACCAGGCCTGTTTGATTAATTCATAATGTCATCCAAAAGCATTGCTCCTCCTTCACTACAACTAGAACGGTCCGACAACAGAATATATAATGTCAGGCGCATTAAGTGATTTTGATACAGCGTATTGGAAGATTTTTGGTCCCTCTGAAGGCCTAGGTCCTATAGTCATGGTTCGCCACTGGTTTTGATCAAACAGGACATACGGTATATGGGCATTGAAACATGATGTACATCAACTTCCATCACAAATGCTCGTAGTGTTGTTGGGCTTTGTGATGGGCCTCTGCTACCCCACACACCTCTGAGGGGCTGTGCCGTGTGCCTGGGAGGGAGGAGCAGCATGGGGACGAGGGGCTGTGCCGTGTGCCTGGGAGTCAGGAGCAGCATGGGGACGAGGGGCTGTGCCGTGTGCCTGGGAGGGAGGAGCAGCATGGGGACGAGGGGCTGTGCCGTGTGCCTGGGAGGGAGGAGCAGCATGGGGACGAGGGGCTGTGCCGTGTGCCTGGGAGGGAGGAGCAGCATGGGGACGAGGGGCTGTGCCGTGTGCCTGGGAGTCAGGAGCAGCATGGGGACGAGGGGCTGTGCCGTGTGCCTGGGAGTCAGGAGCAGCATGGGGACGAGGGGCAGTGCCGTGTGCCTGGGAGTCAGGAGCAGCATGGGGACGAGGGGCTGTGCCGTGTGCCTGGGAGTCAGGAGCAGCATGGGGACGAGGGGCAGTGCCGTGTGCCTGGGAGTCAGGAGCAGCATGGGGACGAGGGGCTGTGCCGTGTGCCTGGGAGTCAGGAGCAGCATGGGGACGAGGGGCTGTGCCGTGTGCCTGGGAGGGAGGAGCAGCATGGGGACGAGGGGCAGTGCCGTGTGCCTGGGAGTCAGGAGCAGCATGGGGACGAGGGGCTGTGCCGTGTGCCTGGGAGTCAGGAGCAGCATGGGGACGAGGGGCAGTAATACCTGGCCGGACGAGGTGTGGGTTGAAAACGGCGGACTTAGAGCAAGGCAGAGAAGCTTCACAGACACAGAGTGGAAAAGAAACAGGAGTGAGTGACGATGGCAACCCAAAAAGAAGATTGACATCAATGAGCAACAAGAGCAACATGATTAACAAAAACAAAACTTAACCCAACTTAACAAAGGAGTGACAGATAAATAAATCATGAGAAAAGCGATATCCAAATAGTGGCATAGCAGAAATTACAAAAATTTCTTAAATGAAGAAAACAAATAATGAAACATTTCCAAAAGTATAAAAATTGAATAAATGGTTAAGACATGACATTACAAGACATACATAAGTTTTGCACATATTATAGGCTGAGCCACTATTTGCCCATTGCAGCTCTATAGTTTCTAATTGTACCCATCATTTTGGGGGGCACCACATCGGGGGACCTCAAATGGGACAAAGTTGGAGATCGTCTATAAACTACACCGCATCCAGCACAACAAATGAGGAAGAAAATGGAATATGTATGATGAACACAAAATAATAAAATATGAGCTAGAACATCATGCAGTAGTGGGTTAAAGAGAGAGAATCAGCCTGGACCAGGTTGGTGAACCCACTATTTAACGCTACATATAAACTGGGTGGTTCGAGCCCTGAATTCTGATTGGCTTACATCCGTGGTATATCACGGGTATGACAAAACATTTATTTTTACTGGGGGGTTTGTGGTATATGGCCAATACACCACGGTTAAAGGATGTATCCAGGCACTCCGTGTTGCGTCGTGCTTAAGAACAGCCCTTAGCTGTGGTATATTGGCCATATACCACACCCCCTCTGGCATTATTACTTAAATATAGTGGATGGAACTTTTCAGGTGAGGTTGAATTCAGTGGGAAATGGATGGATACTTTATATTTCTCTTTAATTCTATGTATTCGTTAGTGCATGTCTCCTGTAGCTCAGTTGGTAGAGAATGGCGCTTGCAACTCCAGGGTTGTGGGTTCGATTCCCACAGGGGGCCAGTATGAAAAATGGATGCACTCACTAACTGTAAGTCGCTCTGGATAATAGCGTCTGCTAAATGATTAAAATGTAAAATGTAAATGCATGTTGATTCTCTTGATTGGTCAAATGGAAAGACCAAAAAGGCCAGAATATTATTATGATGAGAAAACACAAATTGGTCAGTGGGTCAAATGTCTCTTTAGTTTGAGATGGAGGCCACTGTAAAGCATCACAGCTAGTGTAATTTGAAAGAATAACAACTGCCAAGAGACAGAATGGCTGGATTTGGCTGACTGTGTGTGTGTACTGTATCTGTGTGCAGACCTGGGGAGTGCTGGGAAGTGGCCAGTGAGGTCATGGAGTTGGAGAGGTTGAGGTTGGCTGTGATGCTGAGCTGGCTCTGGACGGGCGGGGGGTAGGGCGACGTGGGCGTACGCAGACACTCCTCGCTCGTCTCCTCGTCGATCCCTGGCAGATACGTGTCAATCAATGCATCCAGAAACTTCACTATCAGCTCAGCGTAGTCCGGGATCTGGGTTTGCTGTTGGCACAGGCAGAATGGAAAGGAAGTTACAAACACTGACAATAAACCTTCCATACTCTAAAGAGGCAAATTATTTGTGTCTGCTCACCTTTGAGAAGGGCCCAGCGAATCTCCATAGACCATTAAACCCAAAGCCTGAGAGAGAAAGTGAAGAAACACAGGTGAGTATTAAATGGGCATTTTCACCACAGAACCCATAGTTGTAACTGTAATGGTATTTTTTGTGTGTGTGTGGAGCTTGGAGAGGGGAAGAAGTGGGTGTGCTCTCACTCTGCAGGTAGGAGGGCTGGTACTGGGGGGGTGACTCCTCGTGGTACACCACACTCTGCACGATGCCATGGATGGGGTTTAGGAGGTTAGGGTCCTGGCACAGTGATAAGAGGGTGTTGATCTTCGAGTCCAGCAGGTTGTGACTGGAGAGAAGACCACAACATGATATGAAGGATGAGGCTTACTTATGCATGTGTACACACTAACTGGAATATATATATATACACACGTACACATACATACATACATACTACCAGTCAAAAGTCTGGACACACCTATTCATTCAAGGGTTTTTCTTTATTTTTACTATTTTTTACATTGTAGAATAATAGTGAAGACATCAAAACTATGAAATAACAAATATGGAATCATGTAGTAACCAAAAAAGTAAATGTATTTTAAATTTGAGATTCTTCAAATAGCCACCCTTTGCCTTGATGACAGCTTTGCACACTCTTGGCATTCTCTCAACCAGCTTCACCTGGAATGCTTTTACAACAGTCTTGAAGGAGTTCCCACATATGCTGAGCACTTGTTGGCTGCTTTTCCTTCACTCTGCGGTCCGACTCATCCCAAACCATCTCAGTTGGGTTGAGGTCGGGGGATTGTGGAGGCCAGGTCATCTGATGCAGCACTCCATCACTCTCCTTCTTTGTCAAATAGCCCTTACACAGCCTGGAGGTGTGTTGGGTCATTGTCCTGTTGAAAAACAAATGATAGTCCCACTAAGCCCAAACCAGATGGGATGGCGTATCGCTGCAGAATGCTGTGGTAGCCATGCTGGGCCACTCAAGGGCATTCAGAGACTTGTCCCGAAGCCACTCCTGCATTGTCTTGGCTGTGTGCTTAGGGTCGTTGTCCTGTTGGAAGGTGAACCTTCATCCCAGTCTGAGGTCCTGAGCTCTCTGTACTTCGCTCCGTTCATCTTTCCCTAGATCTTGACTAGTTTCCCTGCCGCTGAAAATCATCCCCACAGCATGATGCTGCCACCACCATGCTTCACCGTAGGGATGGTGCCAGGTTTCCTCCAGACGTGACGCTTGGCATTCAGGCCAAAGAGTTCAATCTTAGTTTCATCAGACCAGAGAATCTTGTTTCTCATGGTCTGAGAGTCCTTTAGGTGCCTTTTGGCAAACTTCAAGCGTGCTGTCATGTGCCTTTTACTGAGGAGTGGCTTCCGTCTGGCTGATTGGTGGAGTGCTGCAGAGATGTTTGTCCTTCTGGAAGGTTCTCCCATCTCCACAGAGGAACTCTGGAGCTCTGTCAGAGTGACCATCGGGTTCTTGGTCACCTCCCTGACCAAGGCCCTTCTCCTCCGATTGCTCAGTTTGGCCGGGTGGCCAGCTCTAGGAAGAGTCTTGGTGTTTCCAAACTTCTTCCATTTAAGAATGATGGAGGCCACTGTGTTCTTGGGAACCTTCAATGCTGCAGACATTTTTTGGTACCCTTCCCCAGATCTGTGCCTCGACACAATCCTGTCTCGGAGCTCTACGGACAATTCCTTCAACCTCATGGCTTGGTTTTTGCTCTGACATGCACAGGTGTGTGCCTTTTCAATCAATTGAATTTACCACAGGTGGACTCCAATCAAGTTGTAGAAACATCTCAAGGATGATCAATGGAAACAGGATACACCTCAGCTCAATTTCGAGTCTCATAGCAAAGGGTCTGAATATTTATGTAAGTAAGGTATTTCAATTTTTTATTTTTAATACATTTGCAAAAATGTCTAACAACCGGTTTTCGCATTGTCATTTTGGGGTATTGTGTATAGATTGAGGAAAATGTTTTATTTAATCCATTTTAGAATAAGACTAACGTAACAAATTGTGGAAAAGGTCAAGGGGTCTGAATACTTTCCGAAGGCACTGTAATATATATATAGATATTTGTTAATGGCTTTATTGGGTTGAAATGAAACACTTACACAACTGGAAATACCCTAGGGAAGACAACACTAGCTTCAGCTAAAAACTCGTAGAGGATTCTCTGGTCAAAATCATCTGTTGTATTCTTCACCAACGTAGCCTGTAGCATAGAGCCAAGACAGAAAGGAACAGTTAGATCGTTCACACCAGCATGTTAGAAATAGGCACAAACTAATGAAGAGGAACTGTGAGAGAGGGAAGTTAAGAGAGAGAGACAGAGAAAGACAGAGGTGAAGGAGGAGAGCTGAGTGAGTGGTCTCACCAGGACCGTGAGCAGCAGAGCCTGGATCTTGGGGTCTGTGAGGACCTCTTCATCCAGCAGCACATTGGACTCTGACACAGACACCTTCCTCAGGGTGTGATGGGAGATTCTTTGGGCCGATTCTGTGGGATGGAGAGAGAGAGATAGAGACAGTCAGTGTCAAAGCTCTGACATCCCTGCCACAAACATCATGTAAGTGTCAGGTGAAGAGGAGACAGACACTGACCTGGACACTCACCTATTTCATAATCGTTCTCCGCCACCCTCCTCATCTTTGGAGGCGTAGTGATGCCAGACTCCATATCTGGCCTCTTTGGTGCTTTGTTGTCTGATATCAAGTGATCAAAACTCTTCCTAGTGCCTGGTGAGCCAGCATAGAAAAATACATGACGGTCATGTTAAACAATGGGGCATACACACACAGGTCAATTCACTTAAACAATAACAACACCTAAAATAGCACAGACCTGGTGGATCATCTATGGATATCTAAGTCATCATGTAAGAATGTCTATAAAGTCCCTCTGACCAGTTCTCTCATGTTAAAACTCTTCTGTTGGTCTCTAGCAGTGCAGAACGATTGACAGGTGTCTTACCCAGCAGTTTCTTAGTGTTTGCCTGGGAAGGCTGGCCCATGTCCAGGCTCATGGACTTGCGTGTGCGGGGGCTGATCTGCCCCACCGAGGAGTAGTGAGCCACTAGGTAGCGTTCCGACACCTTGGGGGACGTCCACGGCTGACTCTCCCGAAGAGTCCTGACACAGAGGGAGAGAAAAACAAAACATTCTGAAAGGTGAACACATATTGTCCATACAATTCCTTTTTGACAGAGAGGTAGAATTCATCTTAGTCAGCTGCTCTCTCAGCAGGCAGCCCTGTAGAGTCAGTCACCTGCAGCAGGGGTCGCTGTGGTGCACAGAGTACGTGTCCATGGGAACATTCTCCATGGTAACTTCCGAGAGGAGCAGGGACTTCCTGTGCTTGAGGCTGCAGCGGCTGCGGACCTCCTCCGAAACAGTGAGGAGAGCTACACACACAGAAACGCATCATTTCACTACGAGATCAGTTTGTTTTCTACGCAGAAACCGTTGACATGCAAATAAAGAATATAAATGAAAATCACTATTGTTTAAAGTCAATATGAACATGGGCATCCTGAAGATGCAAAACACTCTAATAATGGCTTCATTGGGGATCCCTACAGAACTCACCTGCCAGGTAGGCCACACTCTGGGTGTTCACCTCAAACTTGTCACAGTTGAGGTGTTTTCCCACCAGGGCCAGCAGTGTGTGGAGAATCCGGATGGTCCGCGCCACTGTGTTGGGGGAGGGGTGTCTGTACCCTGGACAGAGAGGTGGTTGGTTAGAGACAAAGAGCTCAACCATGCAGTCCCCTACCGACCCAATGCTTAGACACCTCTGCCTACTTACCTTTCAACAGGTGACCCACTAGTGCAAAGTTGAAGTTGGAATTGAAGTTGAGGCCCACAAAGTGGTCCATCTGTTTACAGTGCCACTCCAGAGGCTTCCTGATCTCCATAAACACCTCCTCTGGACTCTACAGGGAAAAAGAAGAGGGACACATAGGGTTTAAAACATCTACAATTTTAGTTAGGGAAAATAATGAAATCAAAGTGAAGGTTTGTGGAAGACCATCCTTTTGAAAAGGTGTGTGTTTGTTACCGTATGTTTGTGTGTTTAGTACCTTGTCGTTGAATACCCTGAGGCTGTCCAGAGTGTGGAGGTTCTGCTCCAGCAGGGCGGTGCCGGCAGAGTAGAGGTTGACCTCGTCCAGCTGGAGCACAGCCACGGCCACCCAGAACAGAGCCTTGTGCATGGGGGAGTCCTGGAGGAAACACACAGGCTGTTATTTAGCCTCACCACCACTCCCATCCAACACACACACACACACACACAAACACAGGGCCCTGTGCATAGGCGAGCTGCGGTGAGGCGCCAACAAACACACTTGCAGTCAGAGAGAGTCTCACATGACCATTTACTGCCACCATCTATCGTCTGACAGCAGCCTATTTAAACACATACAGCCAGGGCCAAAATAACTTCCCTCCTCTCTGCGTGTCAGAAGGAGCTTTCGGTTATACTTATTAGAATGTGGTTCATATACACACACACACAAATAAGTTAGCTCACCAGAACATTTAACACATCCATCTCCTAAATGATACTTTGAGATCGGCCATCTGTGTCTGTACCTTGTTGAGGAGAGGCTGTAGCTTGGTGAGAGCGATTACTGTGGCTTCTATCAACACCTGGCTGTTGTAGTTATCAGGTCCCTTTAGACAGCTCTCCAGACCCTATGGACAGACAGAAGACAACAGGTCAGTTCAGTCTGCGCAGCACAGGTTATGCTACACACAGCACCTTTCAACAGACAGACCCTAATGAGACAGGATCAGACACTGCTCCAGCATTCACAACTACTTCCAATACTTGTAGCAGAATCTATTAGAAGACTTGCAACGTTCACACGAGAGTAACGATCATTTCTGTGGATTTAGAATGCCACTTAGCAGATAAAAAGGGCACGAGATGCAAGCGCAGTTCCTTGAAGTGATAGAATCTATTTTGACAACAGCACAGCTTTTTTTTTTTTGCACTGACAATTGTTTGTTTTTACAAGATACAGTACAGTCATTCAAGAAGTGGTTTCAATGAGATGCATGTCCTAATTCTATGCATGATAGAACATAGCGAGGAACAGGGCAGAGTGATGGGACACAGACCCGGTCTATGCTGAGCAGGGGGCTGGCCTTGCTGAGAATCCTGATGATCTGTTTGATCTGGCCGTGGGTCACCCTCTTACTGATGCAGCCAAACACCACCAGGGCTCTGGGCTGCAGGGACGGGTTGTACTGGAAGGCAAACCTGACGGAGGGAGGGAGGGGAGATTGGGATAGAGGGGGAGGAGAGAGGTATAAGGGGATGGAGGGAGAGGGAGAGGGAGAGAATGATGAATACACAGACTCCATTCACACGCATGCCTTATAAAAGCCAGTCAAGTTGAGGGAGGCAGGTAGCCTAGCGGTTAAGAGAGTTGGGCCAGTAACCGAAATGTCGCTGGTTCGAATCCACGAGCCGACTAGGTGAAAAATCTGTCTATGTGCCCTTGAGCAAGGCACTTAACCCTAATTGCTCCTGTAAGTCACTTTGGATAAGAGCGTATGCTAAATGACTAAAACATTTTTATTTTTTATTTTTATGTAAGTGGTCTGAAGCCTCTTTACATAGCTCTGACATTAGCACCAATAGTAAGATAAGCAACAGATAATTGA
>NC_140002.1:34968828-35166328 GCF_964263955.1 Coregonus lavaretus
GGCGACCGTGTCAGCGTGCATGCGCCCGACCTGCCACAGTAGTCGCTAGAGCGCGATAGGACAAGGACATCCCGGCCGGCCGAACCCTCCCCTAACCCGGACGATGCTGGGCCAATTATGCATCACCTCATGGGTCTCCCGGTCGCATCCGGCTATGACACAGCCTGGTATCGAACCAGGATCTGTAGTAACGGAGCTAACACTGCGATGCAATGCCATAGACCGCTGCGCCACTCGGGAGGCCCCGGCCTCCATCATTCTTAAATGGAAGAAGTTTGGAACCTCCAAGACTGAGCAATCGGGGGAGAAGGGCCTTGGTCAGGGAGGTGACCAAGAACCCAATGGTCACTCTGACAGCGCTCCAGACTTCCTCTGTGGAGATGGGAGAACCTTCCAGAAGGACAACCATCTCTGCAGCACTCCACCAATCAGGCCTTTATGGTAGAGTGGCCAGACGGAAGCCACTCCTCAGTATAAGACAAATGACAGCCCGCTTGGAGTTTGCCAAAAGGCACCTAAAGACTCTCAGACCATGATAAACAAGATTCTCTTGTCTGATGAAACCAAGATTGAACTCTTTGGCCTGAATGCCAAGTGTCACGTCTGGAGGAAACCTGGCACCATCCCTACGGTGAAGCATGGTGGTGGCAGCATCATGCTGTGGGGATGTTTTTCAGCGGCAGGCACTGGGAGACTAGTCAGGCTCGAGGTAAAGATGAACGGAGCAAAGTACAGAGAGATCCTTGATGAAAACTTGCTCCAGAGCACTCAGGACTTCAGACTAGGGTGAACGTTCACCTTTCAATAGGACAATGACCCTGAGCACACAGCCAAGACAACGCAGGAGTGACTTTGGGAGAAGTCTCTGAATGTCCTTGAGTGGCCCAGCCAGAGCCCGGACTTGAACCTGATCGAACATCTCTGGAGAGACCTGAAAATAGCTGTGCAGCAACGCTACCCATCCAACCTGACAGAGCTTGAGAGAATCTGCAGAGAAGAATGGGAGAAACTCCCCAAATACAGGTGTGCCAAGCTTGTAGCGTCATACCCAAGAATACTCGAGGGTGTAATCACTGCCAAAGGTGCTTCAACAAAGTACTGAGTAAAGGGTCTGAATACTTATGTAAATGTGATATTTCATTTTTTAAAATATATATAAATAAGCAAAAAATCTAAAAACCTGTTTTTGCTTTGTCAGTATGGGGTATTGTGTGTAGATTGATGAGAAAAAAACTATTTAATCAATTTTAGAATAAGGCTGTAACCTAACAAAATGTGGAAAAAGTCAAGGGGTCTGAATACTTTCCGAAAGGCACTGTAGATAGAAGAGAAAAGAGACGTCACCCCACACAGACTGGCCTTTGTATTCAGAGGCCTTACTGTTCCTGGCACTAGATCACATGATAAGCATTTTGTGAGATTTTTTTATTTTTTATTTAGCCTTTATTTAACTATGAAAGTCAGTTAAGAACAAATTCTTATTTACAATGATGGCCTACACCGGCCAAACCCAGACGACACTGGGCCAATTGTGCGCCGCCCTATGGGACTCCCAATCACGGCCGGTTGTGATACAGCCTGGAATCGAACCAGGGGGTCTGTAGTGACGCCTCAAGCACTGAGATGCAGTGCCTTAGACCGCTGCACCACTCGGGAGCTACGGCTACTTCATTGGGCAATACATTCAATGCTCTCTTTCTGAGAAATCAGCTCAACAGTCAAAAGGAAATGAGAAATAAAGGCAGGACACCAAATGTGACATAAATAGGGTAGGCAGTTTTAAATGTGTCTGCTTGTATGTTCGGTTTGTGAGACGTTTAAAACAGGCTTTCATACATACTGTAGGAGTATGGTTCAACATCTAACTGTAATCAGGGTATCTGCAGGTTCCATTAAGTTGAATTTAAGACCATTTTAATACAACTTGGAATGTAATTTAATACCAATTTTGAAGTATGCGTGCGGCACACATCTGCTAATATTCCCCTCCAGAAATGAGCCCATGTTGGCAAAAAGTCGTATTTTTAGGGCTGGCTCTTTCACCAAAGGCTATAGCCTACATGGCTCATATTACCAGGCAGGTGTCCTATTTTATCAATGAGCATTCTCCGGTAGCCTAACGGATGTAGTAGCATAGTGTCTAGGTTATAGATGGCTGAGGCATGGGGTTGCCCATCTGCATTCGTTTAGACTACCTCAATAGACTAATCATTAGCTACATCACAAACTCTTAAGTGTTCAGAATTTTGGCTTCGATACCAATACCAGCTATAAATGATACCCATAACGTTACCAATGTGAAAAAATGCCTTAAAGTAAAATAAACAGCACTGTTACTGTATAAAATAGTGGTCAACTCTGGGTGTGCAGGCTTTTGATCCAGCACTGCTCAAACACACAAGGTCCTTCCCTCATTCAGTGAATCAGGTATCAAATGGCTGTACTTTGAAAAGGAATGTAGCTAAGCGGGCGGGCTCTAGACTGACTTTTTCCAGTGCCAAGTAAGACATGAAAAAAGAGCCATTTCATCTAACATGTTCAGGGAATGCATGATGGATATTTTTATGTGCAACATGTCAAAATAGGATCCAGAATAATCAGATATCTTTAGAAATTCATTGGACTGAATGTTTTTTTGTGCATACAGTGGGGGAAAAAAGTATTTAGTCAGCCACCAATTGTGCAAGTTCTCCCACTTAAAAAGATGAGAGAGGCCTGTAATTTTCATCATAGGTACACGTCAACTATGACAGACAAATTGAGAAAAAGAAATCCAGAAAATCACATTGTAGGATTTTTTATGAATTTATTTGCAAATTATGGTGGAAAATAAGTATTTGGTCACCTACAAACAAGCAAGATTTCTGGCTCTCACAGACCTGTAACTTCTTCTCTTAAGAGGCTCCTCTGTCTTCCACTCGTTACCTGTATTAACCTGTATTAATGGCACCTGTTTGAACTTGTTATCAGTATAAAAGACACCTGTCCACAACCTCAAACAGTCACACTCCAAACTCCACTATGGCCAAGACCAAAGAGCTGTCAAAGGACACCAGAAACAAAATTGTAGACCTGCACCAGGCTGGGAAGACTGAATCTGCAATAGGTAAGCAGCTTGGTTTGAAGAAATCAACTGTGGGAGCAATTATTAGGAAATGGAAGACATACAAGACCACTGATAATCTCCCTCGATCTGGGGCTCCACGCAAGATCTCACCCCGTGGTGTCAAAATGATCACAAGAACGGTGAGCAAAAATCCCAGAACCACACAGGGGGACCTAGTGAATGACCTGCAGAGAGCTGGGACCAAAGTAACAAAGCCTACCATCAGTAACACACTACGCCGCCAGGGACTCAAATCCTGCAGTGCCAGCTTAAGCCAGTACATGTCCAGGCCCGTCTAGAATGCATTTGGATGATCCAGAAGAGGATTGGGAGAATGTCATATGGTCAGATGAAACCAAAATATAACTTTTTGGTAAAATCTCAACTCGTCGTGTTTGGAGGACAAAGAATGCCGAGTTGCATCCAAAGAACACCATACCTACTGTGAAGCATGGGGGTGGAAACATCATGCTTTGGGGCTGTTTTTCTGCAAAGGGACCAGGACGACTGATCCGTGTAAAGGAAAGAATGAATGGGGCCAAGTATCGTGAGATTTTGAGTGAAAACCTCCTTCCATCAGCAAGGGCATTGAAGATGAAACGTGGCTGGGTCTTTCAGCATGACAATGATCCCAAACACACCGCCCGGGCAACGAAGGAGTGGCTTCGTAAGAAGCATTTCAAGGTCCTGGAGTGGCCTAGCCAGTCTCCAGATCTCAACCCCATAGAAAATCTTTGGAGGGAGTTGAAAGTCCGTGTTGCCCAGCGACAGCCCCAAAACATCACTGCTCTAGAGGAGATCTGCATGGAGGAATGGGCCAAAATACCAGCAACAGTGTGTGAAAACCTTGAAGACTTACAGAAAATGTTTGACCTGTGTCATTGCCAACAAAGGGTATATAACAAAGTATTGAGAAACTTTTGTTATTGACCAAATACTTATTTTCCACCATAATTTGCAAATAAATTCATAAAAAATCCTACAATGTCATTTTCTGGATTTTTTTCCCTCATTTTGTCTGTCATAGTTGACGTGTAACTATGATGAAAATTACAGGCCTCTCTCATCTTTTTAAGTGGGAGAACTTGCACAATTGGTGGCTGACTAAATACTTTTTTCCCCCACTGTATTGGCCTAGGGGCTTTAATGCTACATAATTTACCACCTGAGGAAGTGGGAATTTAAAACACATTAGCTAGATTGCTAACTCTAAATATGGTATTGTTGCTAGATAGCCATGCAAAAACGTTCCATTGGTAGGCCTATTGACGTATTCACCGTAAATGGCTCCGTTCCACTGGCACATCATCTCAATTACATACTCTGTGTTATTTCCTCTATATTGACAGTTGAGAAATAATTATTACTCACATGAAGCTGATACTCTCCTCTTTTTTAACACTGGTAAGAGTAGTTGTTTTAAAATCTAGCGTAACCACAATTACAGTGCCTTCAGAAAGTATTCCACATTTTGTTGTGTTACAAGGTGGGATAAAAATATATTTAATTGTCATTTTTTGTAAACGATCTACACAAAATATTCTGTCAAAGTGGAAGAAAAATTCGAACATTTGTAAAAATACATAAAAAAAAGATGACTAATAAAACACTAATATATCTTGATTACATAAGTATTCAACCCCCTGAGTCAATACATGTTAGAATCCCATTTGGCAGCGATTACAACTGAGTCTTTCTGGGTAAGTCTCTAAGAGCTTTCCACACCTGGATTATACAATATTTTGCACATTATTCTTTAAAAGATTCTTCAAGCTCTGTCAAGTTGGTTGTTGATCATTGCTAGACAGCTATTTTCAAGTCTTGCCATATATTTTCAAGCTGATTTAAGTCAAAACTATAACTAGGCCACTCAGGAATATTCAATGTCGTCTTGGTAAGCAACTCCAGTGTATATTTGGCCTTGGGTTTTACGTTATTGTCCTGCTGAAAGGTGAATTTGTCTCCCAGTGTCTGTTGGAAAGCAGACAACAAGGTTTTCCTCTAAGATGTTGCCTGTGCTTAGCTTTATTCTGTTTCTTTTTATCCTAAAAAAACTCCCTAGTCCTTGCCGATGAGAAGCACACCCATAACATGATGCAGCCACCACAATGCTTGAAAATATGAAGAGTGGTACTCAGTGATGTGTTGTGTTTGCCCCAAAAATAACACTTTGTATTCAGGACATAAAGTGAATTGCTCATGTTTTGTAATAAAAAAAATTCTGTACAGGCTTCCTTCTTTTCACTCTGTCATTTATGGTTAGTATTGTGAAATAACTACAATGTTGTCGAGCCATCCTCAGTTTTCTCCTATCACAACCATTAAACTCTGTAACTCTTTTAAAGTCACCATTGGCCTCATGGTGAAATCCCTGAGCGGTTTCCTTCATCTCCGGCAACTGAGTTAGGAAGGACAACTGCATCTTTGTAGTGACTGGGTGTATTGATACACCATCCAAAGTGTAATTAATAACTTCACCATGCTCAATGTCAGTTTTTTTTTTTACCCATCTACCAATAGGTGCCCTTCTTTGCAAGGCATTGGAAACCTCCCTGGTCTTTGTGGTTGAATCTGTTTGAAATTCACTGCTCGACTGAGGGACCTTACAGATAATTGTATGTGTGGGGCACAGAGATGAGGTAGTCATTCAAAAATCATGTTAAACACTATTATTGCACACAGAGCAAGTCCATGCAACTTATTAAGCACATTTTTACTCCTGAACTTATTTAGGCTTGCCATAACAAAGGGGTTGAATACTTGACTCAAGACATTTTAGCTTTTCGTTTTTAATTAATTTGTAAAAAATTCTAAAAAGATAATTAATTGCACTTTGACATTATGGGGTATTGTGTGTAGGCCAGTGACACAAAATCTCTATTCAATACATTTTAAAGTCAGGCTGTAACAACAAAATGTGGAAAAAGTCAAGGGGTGTGAATACTTTCTGAAGGCACTGTACATTTTGAAATGTTGCTCAACTGTCAGTATGCTTGGGCTTATCAGAATGCATCTCTCCCTTTACGCTGTGTGCAAAGGGGGGAGCCAGAAGCGAAACAGGGACAGGGCAGATACCTTAATTGCAGGAAGCAGGTTAATAATGTACATTACTGTTGACCAAATAATGGTTTTATAATTTTAAAAAATCAGCAGGAATGTTGTGTAGCCTAAACACCCAAATTGTTTCGGTAAGAGGAGGGCGATGTCAGTGTAGGTAATTTTCGGATTATATCCCAGCTCTAGTTAGTGTTGTTGTTTATCAAATTGTAGGCCTATAGGCTACCTTCTCTCTCTTCTGGCAACGGCCCAACTCACACTGGCACATGCACATGACTTGCACACACAGAGGCCCACATGTGGATAGCTCTCTAACATTTTGAAAGTCCTCCTTGAGTATTATGTTCAATATTTTTTCATTTATTTGTCATGGTGGTAACAATTAAGCAGCGGCACAATATAAGGGAAACACTGTAGTCACTCCATCAAGACCTTTGAAAACTGAATTTAAGACATTAAGCCTTTTTAAGGCCTTTAAATCAGATAAATTAATGTAATACTTTTTAAGGACGCGCAGACACCTTGTGTAATGTAATCTGTATCAACATTTGCTAATATATTAGCAACTCCAATTAATTCAGTGACATTACACAATCACATCTTGCCATAAAGCAGTATAAGAAATGTACAGAACAAATATTTCATGGCATTTGATAGAATCTGGAAAGAATGTCCCTTGTGTGGAGGATCTGTATTGATGTTTGCAGCAGATTTTCTTGTCTAGACTCAAGTCACAGAATCGACCTTGAGTGTGAACGATATACACTATATATACAAAAATGTGGAAACCCCTTAAAATAAATGGATTCAGCTATTTCAGCCACACCCGTTGCACACAGCCATGCAATCTCCATAGACAAACATTGGCACTAGAATGGCCTTACTGTAGAGCTCAGTGGCTTTCAATGTGGCACCGTCATAGGACCTTTCCAAACAAGTCAGTTCATCAAATTTCTGCCCTGCTAGAGCTGCCCCGGTTAACTGTAAGTGCTGTTATTGTGAGTGGAAACGTCTATGAGCAACAACAGCTCAGCTGTGAAGTGGTAGGCCACACAAGCTCACAGAACGGGACCGGCGAGTGCTGAAGTACATAGCGCGTAAAAAACATTTGTCCTCAGATGTAACACCCACCACCGAGATCCAAACATCCTTTGGAAGCAACATCAGCACAATAACTGTTCATCTGGAGCTTCATGAAATGGTTTCCATGGCCAAACAGCCGCACACAAGCCTAAGATCACAAGGCGCAATGCCAAGCGTCGGCTGGAGTGGTATAAAGCTTGCCACCATTGGACTCTGTAGCAGTGGAAACGCGTTCTCTGGAGTGATGAATCACGCTACACCATCTGGCAGTTCGAAGGACGAATCTGGGTTTGGTGAATGCCAGGAGAAGGCTACCTGCCCGAATGTAGTGCCAACTGTAATGTTTGGTGGAGGAGGAATAATGGTCTCAATGACATTCTAGACAATTCTGTGCTTCCAACTTTGGGGAAGACCCTTTCCTGTTTCAGCATGACAATGCCCCAGTGCACGAAGCAAGGTCCACACCGAAATTTGTTTGTCGAGATCGGTGTGGAAGAACTTGACTGGCCTGCACAGAGCCCTGACCTCAACCCCGTCGAACACCTTTGGGATGAATTGGAACGCCGACTGAGAGCCAGGCCTAATCGCCCAACATCAGTGCCCGACCTCACTAATGCTCTTGTGGCTGAATAGAAGCAAGTCTCTGCAGCAATGTTCCAACATCTAGTGGAAAGCCTTCCAGGAAGAGTGGAGGCTGTTATAGAAGCAAAGTGGGGACCAACTCCATATTAATGACCATGATTTTGGAATTAGTTGTTCGACGAGGTGTCCACATACTTTTGGTCATGTAGTGTATGTTGCAGTGGTAATTCTTGAGGTGCATGTGTGTGCGTCTCACCTTGCTGGACACCAGCTTGACATTCCCTGAGGCCAGCGCCACAGCTGTGTCGGCCATGACCTCAGCCTTGATGGATCCCAGGCCTCCTGTAGCGCTGGTCTTGATGAAGCTGTCCAGCACCACGTCCAGCAGGTCCGTTATCTACAGAACAGGGACAACAGGACGAACCATAAATTCATCTCCATTACTAACCCACAGAGGTGTGATGCAACCCAGAAACCTCACAGCGAGGGCCTCAGCGTATGTTTTTTTTTGGTCTCAAGTAATTTCTCAGCCAGCATATTTTTTAGTCAGACCACAACATCCCTCTCTATGCTAATACACAAAGATAGCAGCTTTCAGTGGCTAGCATGATAACTGGTGAGAGCTGAAAGGTACAGAGACGCTGACACAGAAGACAGAATCATTAGTAATGACTAGATACAGTGCCTTCAGAAAATATTCACACCCCTAGACTTTTCTGGTACCGGTTCCGACAGACATTTCTGCTTATAAATCGATCTGTGGACACCGTAGATATACAGTGCCTTCAGAAAGTATTTGCACCCCTTGACTTTTTCCACATTTTGTTGTGTTACAGCCTGAATTTCAAATTGATTTAATTGAGATTTTGGGTCACTGGCCTAAACACAATACCCCATAACGTCAAAGTGGAATTATGTTTTTCAAAATTTTGACAAATGAATTAAAAATGAAAAGCTGAAATGTCTTTAGTCAATAAGTATGCAACCCCTCTGTTATGGCAAGCCTAAATAAGTTCAGGAGTAAAAACGTGCTTAAAAGGTACCATAATGAGTTGCATGGACTCACTCTTTGTGCAGTAATAGTGTTCAACATGATTTTTTTATGACTACCTCATCTCTGTACCCCACACATACAATTATCTGTAAGCTCCCTCAGTCGAGCAGTGAATTTCAAAAACAGATTCAACCACGCCTTGCAAAGAAAGGTACCTATTGGTAAAAAAAAAGCAGACATTGAATATCCCTTTGAGCATGGTGAAGTTATTCATTACACTTTGGATAGTGAGCCAGAGGAAGGAAACCGCTCAGGAATTTCATCATGACTCAAATGGTGACTTTAAAAAAAGAGTTTAATGGCTGTGATAGGAGAAAACTGAGGATGGATCAACAACATTGTAGTTACTCCAAAATACTAAACTAATTGACAGATAGAAAAGAAGAAAGCCTGTACAGAATAAAACATATTCCAAAACAACGATCCTGTATGCAACAAGGCGCTAAAGTAATACTGCAAAACATGTGTCAAAGCAATTGTTATTGGATTTGCCTCAAACATACAGTCGCTTGCGAAAGTATTCACCCCCCTTGGCATTTTATTTTATTTTGTTGCCTTACAACCAGGAATTAAAATTGATTTTTGTATCATTTGATTTAAACAACATGCCTACCACTTTGAAGATGCAAAATAAAAAAAATTGTGAAACAAACAAGAAATAAGACAAAAAAACAGAAAACTGGAGCGTGCATAACTATTCACCCCCCCAAAGTCAATACTTTGTAGAGCCACCTTTTGCAGCAATTACAGCTGCAAGTCTCTTGGGGTATGTCTCTATAAGCTTGGCACATCTAGCCACTGGGATGTTTGCCCATTCTTCAAGGCAAAACTGCTCCAGCTCCTTCAAGTTGGATGGGTTCTGCTGGTGTACAGCAATTTTTAAGTCATACCACAGATTCTCAATTGGATTGAGGTCTGGGCTTTGACTAGGCCATTCCAAGACATTTAAATGTTACCCCTTAAACCACTCGAGTGTTGCTTTAGCAGTATGCTTAGGGTCATTGTCCTGCTGGAAGGTGAACCTCCGTCCCAGTCTGAAATCTCTGGAAACAGGTTTCCCTCAAGAATTTCCCTGTTTTAGCACCATCCATCATTCCTTCAATTCTGACCAGTTTCCCAGTCCCTGCCGATGAAAAACATCCCCACAGCCTGATGCTGCCACCCACCATGCTTCACTGTGGGGATAGTGTTCTCGGGGTGATGAGAGGTGTTGGGTTTGCGCCAGACATAGTGTTATCCTTGATGGCCAAAAAGCTCACTTTTTGTCTCAACTGACCAGAGTACCTTCTTCCATATGTTTGGGGAGTCTCCCACATGCCTTTTGGCGAACACCAAACGTGTTTGCTTATTTTTTTCTTTAAGCAATGGCTTTTTTTCTGGCCACTCTTCCGTAAAGCCCAGCTCTGTGGAGTGTACGGCTTAAAGTGGTCCTATGGACAGATACTCCAATTTCCGCTGTGGAGCTTTGCAGCTCCTTCAGGGTTATCTTTGGTCTCTTTGTTGCCTCTCTGATTAATGCCCTCCTTGCCTGGTCCGTGAGTTTTGGTGGGCGGCCCTTTCTTGGCAGGTTTGTTGTGGTGCCATATTCTTTCAATTTTTTAATAATGGATTTAATGGTGCTCCGTGGGATGTTCAAAGTTTTGAATATTGTTTTATAACCCAACCCTGATCTGTACTTCTCCACAACGTTGTCCCTGACCTGTTTGGAGAGCTCCTTGGTCTTCATGGTGCCGCTTGCTTGGTGGTGCCCCTTGCTTAGTGGTGTTGCAGACTCTGGGGCCTTTCAGAACAGGTGTATATATACACTGAGATCATGTGACACAGATTGCACACAGGTGGACTTTATTTAACTAATTATTTGACTTCTGAAAGTAATTGGTTGCACCAGATCTTATTTAGGGGCTTCATAGCAAAGGGGGTGAATACATATGCACGCACCACTTTTTCCAAAAGCTTGAGGTTCCAAGAGCTTGAAGCATGTTATTTTTTTCATTTCACGTCACCAATTTGGACTATTTTGTGTATGTCCATTACATGAAATCCAAATAAAAATCTATTTAAATTACAGGTTGTAATGCAACAAAATAGGAAAAACGCCAAGGGGTATGATTACTTTTGCAAGGCACTGTACAACACATTACTGAGTACTACTCTCCATATTTTCAAGCATATTGGTGGCTGCATCATGTTATGGGTATGCTTGTAATCGTTAAGGACTGGGGAGTTTTTCAGGATTATAAGAAACGGAATGGAGCTAAGCACAGGCAAAAAACCTGGTTCAGTCTGCTTTCCACCAGACACTGGGAGATGGATTCACCTTTTAGCAGGACAATAACCTAAAACACAAGGCCAAATCTACACTGGAGTTGCTTACCAAGAACACAGTGAATGTTCCTGAGTGGCCGAGTTAAAGTTTTGACTTAGCTTGAAGACTTT
This sequence comes from Coregonus lavaretus, assembly GCF_964263955.1. Classification (NCBI taxonomy): domain Eukaryota; kingdom Metazoa; phylum Chordata; class Actinopteri; order Salmoniformes; family Salmonidae; genus Coregonus; species Coregonus lavaretus. The sequence continues at coordinate 34,980,147 of NC_140002.1, forward strand.
CTAAAATAATAATGGGCAATTGTTGCACAATCCAGGTGTGGAAAGCTCTTAGACTCACAGCTGTAATCGCTGCCAAAGGTGGTTCGATACTCTACAAAAATATAAATGCAAAATGTAAAGTGGTGGTCCCATGTTTCATGAGCTGAAATAAAAGATCCCAGACATTTTCCATAAGCACAAAAATCTTATTTCTCTCAAATGTTGTGCACAAATTTGTTTACATCCCTGTTAGTGCGCATTTCTCCTTTGCCAAGATACAGTGGGGGAAAAAAGTATTTAGTCAGCCACCAATTGTGCAAGTTCTCCCACTTAAAAAGATGAGAGAGGCCTGTAATTTTCATCATAGGTACACGTCAACTATGACAGACAAAATGAGAAAAAAAAATCCAGAAAATGACATTGTAGGATTTTTTATGAATTTATTTGCAGATTATGGTGGAAAATAAGTATTTGGTCAATAACAAAAGTTTCTCAATACTTTGTTATATACCCTTTGTTGGCAATGACACAGGTCAAACGTTTTCTGTAAGTCTTCACAAGGTTTTCACACACTGTTGCTGGTATTTTGGCCCATTCCTCCATGCAGATCTCCTCTAGAGCAGTGATGTTTTGGGGCTGTCGCTGGGCAACACGGACTTTCAACTCCCTCCAAAGATTTTCTATGGGGTTGAGATCTGGAGACTGGCTAGGCCACTTCAGGACCTTGAAATGCTTCTTACGAAGCCACTCCTTCGTTGCCTGGGCGGTGTGTTTGGGATCATTGTCATGCTGAAAGACCCAGCCACGTTTCATCTTCAATGCCCTTGCTGATGGAAGGAGGTTTTCACTCAAAATCTCACAATACATGGCCCCATTCATTCTTTCCTTTACACGGATCAGTCGTCCTGGTCCCTTTGCAGAAAAACAGCCCCAAAGCATGATGTTTCCACCCCCATGCTTCACAGTAGGTATGGTGCTCTTTGGATGCAACTCAGCATTCTTTGTCCTCCAAACACGACGAATTGAGATTTTACCAAAAAGTTCTATTTTGGTTTCATCTGACATTCTCCCAATCCTCTTCTGGATCATCCAAATGCACTCTAGCAAACTTCAGACGGGCCTGGACATGTACTGGCTTAAGCAGGGGGACACGCCTGGCACTGCAGGATTTGAGTCCCTGGCGGCGTAGTGTGTTACTGATGGTAGGCTTTGTTACTTTGGTCCCAGCTCTCTGCAGGTCATTCACTAGGTCCCCCCGTGTGGTTCTGGGATTTTTGCTCACCGTTCTTGTGATCATTTTGACCCCACGGGGTGAGATCTTGCGTGGAGCCCCAGATCGAGGGAGATTATCAGTGGTCTTGTATGTCTTCCATTTCCTAATAATTGCTCCCACAGTTGATTTCTTCAAACCAAGCTGCTTACCTATTGCAGATTCAGTCTTCCCAGCCTGGTGCAGGTCTACAATTTTGTTTCTGGTGTCCTTTGACAGCTCTTTGGTCTTGGCCATAGTGGAGTTTGGAGTGTGACTGTTTGAGGTTGTGGACAGGTGTCTTTTATACTGATAACAAGTTCAAACAGGTGCCATTAATACAGGTAACGAGTGGAGGACAGAGGAGCCTCTTAAAGAAGAAGTTACAGGTCTGTGAGAGCCAGAAATCTTGCTTGTTTGTAGGTGACCAAATACTTATTTTCCACCATAATTTGCAAATAAATTCATTAAAAATCCTACAATGTGATTTTCTCAATTTGTCTGTCATAGTTGACGTGTACCTATGATGAAAACTACAGGCCTCTCTCATCTTTTTAAGTGGGAGGACTTTTTTTCCCCACTGTAATCCCTCCACGTGACAAGTGTGGCATACAGTGAGGGAAAAAAGTATTTGATCCCCTGCTGATTTTGTACGTTTTCCCACTGACAAAGACATAATCACTCTATAATTTTAATGGTAGGTTTATTTGAACAGTGAGAGACAGAATAACAACAAAGAAATCCAGAAAAACGCATGTCAAAAATGCTATAAATTGATATGCATTTTAATGAGGGAAATAAGTATTTGACCCCTCTCCATCCACGACCCATTTTCAATGCCCTGGCTGAGGGAAGGAGGTTCTCACCCAAGATTTGACGGTACATGGCCCTGTCCATCGTCCCTTTGATGCGGGGAAGTTGTCCTGTCCCCTTAGCAGAAAAACACCCCCAAAGCATAATGTTTCCACCTCCATGTTAGACGGTGGGGATGGTGTTCTTGGGGTCATAGGCAGCATTCCTCCTCCTCCAAACACGACGAGTTGAGTTGATGCCAAAGAGCTCCATTTTGGTCTCATCTGACCACAACACTTTCACCCAGTTCTCCTCTGAATCATTCAGATGTTCATTGGCAAACTTCAGACGGCCCTGTATATGTGCTTTCTTGAGTAGGGGGACCTTGCGGAGGCTGCAGGATTTCAGTCCTTCATGGCGTAATGTGTTACCAATTGTTTTATTGGTGACTATGGTCCCAGCTGCCTTGAGATCATTGACAAGATCCTCCCGTGTAGTTCTGGGCTGATTCCTCACCGACATACACATACACCAAGACTTTCTGCACAAACTGTCAGAAACCGTCTCAGGGAAGCTCATCTGCGTGCTCGTCGTCCTCGCCAGGGTCTTGACTTGACTGCAGCTGGGCGTCGTAACCAACTTCAGTGGGAAAATGCTCACCTTCGATGGCCAGTGGCATGCTGGAGAAGTGTGCTCTTCCCGGATGAATCCCGGTTTCAACTGTACCGGGCAGATGGCAGACAGAGTGTATGGCGTCGTGTGGGCGAGCGGTTTGTTGATGTCAACGTTGTGAACAGAGTGCCCCATGGTGGTGGTGGGGTTACGGTATGGACAGGCATAAGCTACGGACAACGAACACAATAGCATTTTATCGGTACACAATTCCTGGAAAATGAAAATGTCTCAGTTCTTCCATGGCCTGCATACTCACCAGACATGTCACTCACTGAGCATGTTTGGGATGCAACTTCGCACAGCCATTGAAGCGGAGTGGGACAACATTCCACAGGCCACAATCAACAGCCTGATCAACTCTATGCGAAGGAGATGTGTCGCACTGCATAAGGCAAATGGTGGTCACACCAGATACTGACTGGTTTTCTGATCCATGCCCCTACCTTTTTTTTGTGACCAACAGATGGATATCTTTATTCCCAGTCATGTGAAATCCATAGATTCGGGCCAAATGTATTTATTTAAATTGACTGGATTTCTTATATTAACTGTAACTCAGTAAAATCTTAGAAATTGTTGCATGTTGCATTTATAATTTTGTTCAGTGTACAAAGTATTGACTCAGGGGTGTGAATATTTATGTAAATGAGATATTTCTGTATTGAATTTTCAATAAATGTTCAAACATTTCTGAAACATATTTTCACTTTGTCATTATGGGGTATTGTGTGTAGATGGGTGTGAAAACAAATCTATTTAATCCATTTTGAACTCAAGGGGTATGAATACTTTCTGAAGGCACTGTAAGGGATAACACACTTTCATAATTTCTGATAGGATTAGGGCAGGGTTCCCCAACTGGTGGCCTGCAGAAGACATAATAGACTGTAAAAACACCAGGAAATCAGCTCCAAGTGATTTTAATTTAAGAAATCTGTTCCCAAGTATTCCCACGCATAATAGAGAGACAAATGTAAGCAAGGTTTGAAATTATTATGTTTTAGTCAAACATTATATCTGTTTGGGCTTCTTGCAGTCTACAAATTATTTGTAATTAAGTTCCGGCCCCAAAACCATCCGCTCCAGAAGAAAATCAGCCCATGGCTGAATCTAGTTGATGATCCCTAGCATAGGGTGTCCCTGTCCAGTGTCTATAAAATCCTAAACAGTGAGTCCACTGAATCATTCAGCCATTTCCCAGTGCATGAATCAGCAGTAGCATTAAGCCAATAACAGACACTGCATGGGCTCAGTAACATTCAATATACCACCCGGTACTCTTACCCTGCACCTAAGAAACTGCCGTCCTATGTACATAGTCATTGAACACTGGTCACTTTAATAATGTGTAAATACTGTTTTACCCACTTGTCATGGCTCATCACTACTGCTGTACGCACCTTTTCTATTCATATACTGTCTATACACACCATTTTTATTGATATTTCTTAATTTCTTATTTTTATGTTTTGGATTTGTGTGCATTGTTTTGCTAGGTGTTACTGCACTGTTCGAGCTTGAAACACAAGCATTTCGCTGCAACTGCGATAACATCTGCAAATATGTGTACGCGACCAATACAATTTGATTTGATTTTGATTTGAAATACTGGTTGATACATGGGCTACCACCCATACTGAGAGGAGAGAGAGACCCCCACCTGTCCCAGACTACCCCAGATCTTAGCCTGGATAGAGGGGTACATCTGCTTCTCATTGATGGTCATGGTGATGAGCTTGTCCAGGATGGCGGTGACGCGCTGGCGCTTGGCGTCGTCGTTGTGCTTACAGAATCTCACCAGGTTGAGTAGCCAGGGGGTCATGTACTCCAGACACAGGTGCTTCAACTCAATACCTACACACATCAGAGAGGGATGTTACAGTGTGTGTGTGTGTGAGTGAGTGTTTGTGCGTTTGGCGTATGTGTGTGGAGGGCGGGAACAAGGATACTGACTAGATTTGCTGAAGCCAGATATACACTCTTCCAGGAACTCCAGGGTGAGGTGTGGTTCGTTGGCGGCCAGTGTCTTGCTGATGGACACTATGAAGAGGGTGTTGTTTGCAGGGATACACAGGCCTGATGTCTCCAGCAGCTGGCCTTCTATCTTCAGGTTGAAGGTGCAGGTTAAGGCACAGAGCAGGTTGTAGGCCGCCGATCTGCAAACAGCACAGACAGAGAGGGAAGGAGAGAAAAAAAAAAAAAGAAGGTAAATCAGTAAGATGTATAATTCAAACATCCCAAAGAAGCCTAACTGTCAGCTCTCATAGTCCCACCAAAATCTATACTAATCACGTATTACTATTTTCCTCAGCTGTGTGTCTGACCTGAGGCTGGGGTCAGAGCTGCCCAGGTTGAGCAGGGCGATGTTGAGCAGGGTGCCCGGCACATCTTTGGGCCTGATCTTGGTGTGTTGGGGGATGGAGTCAGGCTGGGACAGCTCCCAGCGCGTCCTGATGTGGATGATGGACTGGACGATGGCCTCACACTCCTGGTGCATGAACGTGAGCGGCGTGCCCTGGTTGGCAATGGTCAGCGTGAACTGGTTCTCGTCCACCAGGCAGATCTCCTCTATCTCTGAGGCATAGTAGATGTCGTTGAGGAAGACCGACTGACCCAGGACCCGGGTACGCTCTGCAGACGTCACCTGGACCGCCGTGGAGCCCACCTGCGGACAACAGACACACAGAGACAGGTCATTGAGACGGAGTCACTATACTAGCTGGCCTACAAAATGTTAACGTCATTAAAAAACGTCTGGTTTAGTGGTTGACCCTTCCGACTTCAGACCACATATACCTCCGTGGGACAAGCATTGAATTTGTCTCAGACATTCCTGTCATTCCTGTCTGTGCCCCTACTTACTTCAAATTACTTCCCACAGCCCAAAAAGTATGTAGGACTCATATAACATTATAAATCTACTGACTCCCTCATGTCCTGACCTTGATGGAGACCTTGGTGTCCTTGTGGGCCAGTTTGAGGGCGTTGTGGAACACCTTGAGGTCTTCCTCCAGGGCTAGCGTGGCCGCAGGGAGCTTTTGCTGGTCAGGCTCCACGTGTTCCGCAAGCCGCACTGGGGAGTCAATGAACAGCAGCTTCTTGCTCCCCTTCAGGCCCGTCAGCAGCCTCTCGTGGTACTTGGTGTACTCCCTCACCCACGTGTTGCAGTTGTAGATGTAGATGGCCGCCACATTCTCGTAGGCAAAGCCCGGGAACACCACAAACCACTTGGACAGGAAGTCGGTCTTGAAGCGGTTGCTGGGTCCGGCGTGGGTCAGGTCCACCACAATCTCATAGGGCTTGGCATAGTAGGGCTTCAAGGTCAGCAGCACGTGGTAGATGAGAAGGTCACCGTTGATCTGGCCCGTCTTGAATCTGGGAGGGTGAAGAGGGAGAGGCAAAGGGGGACGTCACAGAAGCATTTTAAGTTGTCATTGTAATTTAAATAGGGTGTAGGGGACAGGAAATGTGTGTGTCATGCCAACCTGATTGCGTCACAGTTCAACACTTGACTCGGTTGGAAAATGACACAGTGTGAATTGGGCTAACAAGCAGACATGGGCTCTCAAATCCTAAAAAAGTTATACAGCTGCACCATTGAGAGCATCTTGACTGGTTGCATCACTGCTTGGTACGACAACAGCACCGCCCTTGATCGCATGGCGCTACAGAGGGTGGTGCGGACTGCCCAATACATCAGTACTGCCCTGCAATCCAGGACCTCTATCAGGCGGTGTGAAAGGAAGGCCCGGAAAATCGATAGAGACTCCAGCCACCCAAGCCATAGACTGTTCTCTCTGCTTCCAGACAGCGTGGGACCAGTGCATCAAGTCTGACACCAACAGGCTCCTGAAAAGCTTCTATCCCCAAGCAATAAGACAGCTAAATAGCTAACTAAATGGCTACACAGACTCTACACACACTAACAGGACTCTACACACACATTTCCCTGCACATTGTAAATACTGTATGGTATTGGAACTGACTGTGTATTTTGCTTCTTATTTCTTGTGTGTTTGTGTTCTACCTTATGCTATTTGTAGTGCTACATTGATGTTGATTACTGCATTGTTGGGTTTGGAGCTTGCAAGAAAGGCATTTCACTGTACTTGAGCACGTGACATAACTTGGAACTTGATAGTCTGCAAACACAGAAATTAGAAACAGGAAGGAGGAATGGCTAACGTACAGTAAAATACAGCTTTCAATGAAGTGTTTGGTTAATAACAACAACCACACAGAATTATCAAATAATTCAATTAATCTGACTATGCAAGACATTCATTAGTTGAATAACGCCTACTTACAGTAGCATTAGTAATAATAACAAACACTTCTTGTCTCCAAGACAACACAGCATGTTTCCACTTCCTCTCAACAGCCCACCTGTTGTATGGTGTTAACCACAGTGCTTACCCTCTGGCTTCTGCATGACCAAGCTAAACATCATACACAAACTGAAATACGGGTAACTTCCAAAATAAAGGAAACACCAACATAAAGTGTCTTAATAGGGCGTTAGGCCACCATGGGCCAGAACAGCTTCAATGCACCTTGGCATAGATTCTACAAGTGTCTGGAACTCTATTGGAGGGATGTGATGCCATTCTTCCATGAGAAATTCCATCATTTGGTGTTTTGTTGATGGTGGTTGAAAACACCAGAATCTCCTATAAGTGTTCAATTGGGTTGAGATCTGGGTTGAGTGCTTACCCTCTGGCTTCTGCATGACCAAGCTAAACATCACACATGAACTGAAATACGGGTAACTTCCAAAATAAAGGAAACACAAAAATAAAGAGTGTTAATAGGGCGTTGGGCCACCATGGGCCAGAACAGCTTCAATGCACCTTGGCATAGATTCTACAAGTGTCTGGAACTCTATTGGAGGGATGTGACGCCATTCTTCCATGAGAAATTCCATCATTTGGTGTTTTGTTGATGGTGGTTGAAAACGCCAGAATCTCCTATAAGTGTTCAATTGGGTTGAGATCTGGTGACTACGATGGCCATGGCATATGGTTTACATCATTTTCATGCTCATCAAACCATTCAGTGGCCACTCATGACCTGTGGATGGGGGCATTGTCATCCTATGTAGCCAAAATAATGGCCTGCCCAGCATTTGTATACATGACCCTAAGCATGATGGGGTGTTAATTGCTTAATTAAATCAGGAACCACACCTGTGTGGATTAACCTGCTTTCAATATACACTGCTAAAAAAAATAAAGGGAACACTAAAATAACACATCCTAGATCTGAATGAATGAAATAATCTTATTAAATACTTTTTTCTTTACATAGTTGAATGTGCTGACAACAAAATCACACAAAAATTATCAATGGAAATCAAATTTATCAACCCATGGATGTCTGGATTTGGAGTCACCCTCAAAATTAAAGTGGAAAACCACACTACAGGCTGATCCAACTTTGATGTAATGTCCTTAAAACAAGTCAAAATGAGGCTCAGTAGTGTGTGTGGCCTCCACGTGCCTGTATGACCTCCCTACAACGCCTGGGCATGCTCCTGATGAGGTGGCGGATGGTCTCCTGAGGGATCTCCTCCCAGACCTGGACTAAAGCATCCGCCAACTCCTGGACAGTCTGTGGTGCAACGTGGCGTTGGTGGATGGAGCGAGACATGATGTCCCAGATGTGCTCAATTGGATTCAGGTCTGGGGAACGGGCGGGCCAGTCCATAGCATCAATGCCTTCCTCTTGCAGGAACTGCTGACACACTCCAGCCACATGAGGTCTAGCATTGTCTTGCATTAGGAGGAACCCAGGGCCAACCGCACCAGCATATGGTCTCACAAGGGGTCTGAGGATCTCATCTCGGTCCCTAATGGCAGTCAGGCTACCTCTGGCGAGCACATGGAGGGCTGTGCGGCCCCCCAAAGAAATGCCACCCCACACCATGACTGACCCACCGCCAAACCGGTCATGCCGGAGGATGTTGCAGGCAGCAGAATGTTCTCCACGGCTTCTCCAGACTCTGTCACATCTGTCACATGTGCTCAGTGTGAACCTGCTTTCATCTGTGAAGAGCACAGGGCGCCAGTGGCGAATTTGACAATCTTGGTGTTCTCTGGCAAATGCCAAACGTCCTGCACGGTGTTGGGCTGTAAGCACAACCCCCACCTGTGGACGTCGGGCCCTCATACCACCCTCATGGAGTCTGTTTCTGACCGTTTGAGCAGACACATGCACATTTGTGGCCTGCTGGAGGTCATTTTGCAGGGCTCTGGCAGTGCTCCTCCTGCTCCTCCTTGCACAAAGGCGGAGGTTGCAGTCCTGCTGCTGGGTTGTTGCCCTCCTACGGCCTCCTCCACGTCTCCTGATGTACTGGCCTGTCTCCTGGTAGCGCCTCCATGCTCTGGACACTACACTGACAGACACAGCAAACCTTCTTGCCACAGCTCGCATTGATGTGCCATCCTGGATGAGCTGCACTACCTGAGCCACTTGTGTGGGTTGTAGACTCTGTCTCATGCTACCACTAGAGTGAAAGCACCGCCAGCATTCAAAAGTGACCAAAACACCAGCCATGAAGCATAGGAACTGAGAAGTGGTCTGTGGTCACCAACTGCAAAACCACTCCTTTATTGGGGGTGTCTTGCTAATTGCCTATAATTTCCACCTGTTGTCTATTCCATTTGCACAGTGTACTTTGTATCTCTCATTTACTCAAGTGTTTCCATTATTTTGGCAGTTACCATTAGCTTCAAATAAAGCAGCAAAGGAGAAGTGAGAGAGGTACAGGAAACATATCATTACTGTACGAGCGTACTGAAGGCTTGAACCTCTTTTTCTCAGACATTTCTCTTTTATAAAATTGCTCACACATAAGGCAGAGTTGTTTTACAATCTTGCCTGGATTCTCCCGTATTACGAAGTACCACACACAAACTGGTCAACTCCATCAAGGTAAGTGACATCAACATATTTAAGAACAGAAAAAAAGTTTGGAAATAGTCATAAAAAAATAAAATAAACTTCTATAGTCTATTATTTTGAGAACCTAACCATAAGGAAATCCAATAGTGAGATTTTGTCCATCATTCCCAGAATTTATAGGTTACGGTCTATATTGACCCGGATCGCTTGAATTCAATTTCTGGGAGATCAAAATTGCACAATATCAGTACATAAAAAATAGTTTTTTTATACTTACTGAGAGTTACCAGTCAACCTCACTCTGATCTCTTTTCTCAGAAATATGAATGGCTCCCGGGTCCGCGTCTTGCTGTACAGTGTAGTACTAATGGGAATAGCAGTATCTGCTAATGAAGGATCTGGGGCTAACCTTGACACAACCAGAGGAACATCTGGAACTACAGGTTTAACCAAAGCAGACAAGTCAATAAATCAAACCTCAACCAAAGATTTTCAATCAGAATCAACAATGCCAGCTACACTCTACACCAGCGCAACATCTGGAACCAACAGCCCAGTAAACACCAAAACACCATCCAGAGCCTACACCAAGCCTAGTGGCCAACCTCTAACTGTAGCCCAATGCACTCCTTGCCCCAACTGTCTGTTTGAGAAGAAAAAGTTCACCATCCTGCTGATAGTGACAGGTTGCCTGTTGGTCCTGTGTACCATCCTGCTGGTCTCCACTGTGGTGCTGTTATGCCAGGTCCACCACCTGAAGCGCCAGCCATGTAGCAGCACCATGAGCAGCCACCCCACCCGCAGCAACGTAGACCTGGTGAGTGGTGCTGGGTACCTGGGCACTGGCCAGAGGACCAAGGAGAGGCCTGGCTCTGAGCCCAGTGAGACAAGCCAGATGATGGCAGAGCTCAGACAGACGCAGGAGGGGGAGATGGGCAAGGAAGAGGAGCCAGAGAAGGAAGACAAGGTGCAAGGGAAAGATGAGACGGCGAAGGACACACCCAAGAAGGAAGAGAAGGAGGCAGCCACGGCTAACGGCACGTCAGGAAGTGCTGAAAATGGAGCGGCAGAAGCAGCAGGAGCTGCAACCCCCAGCCAGGAGAGCCCAGTCACCACCACCACCACCACCACCAAGCAGCCTGCAGAGCCCTCTGACCCCGCAGCCACAACAGCCTCTCCTTCCTCCCAGGCCTCCAGTGATGTGGTTGTGGGGTGAGGGCGCACTCATGGTGACCTTCTCAGACCGCATACTGATTGGTACAGCACAGTTTTATTCAACAGCTTCTATTGGCATGCCCTAATGAGACCATCTGCTTTTGCTCTGACAGGTGTTTGCTTAGACAACAAGAGTGATTTTTCAATACCACAGTAGCTTTATACACTATGCTTGCATTCTCATTAGAAACTTGGGAAATAATTACTATTATGATAATGTAATACAAATCAATGTACCAGAAGAAGTTGACTGTAATGAGAATGTTTAATATTTAAAACAAAAAGTAGTGTTAGTTAAAATGTATAGCCATCCTCAGTGTCACTGATCAGTGGAATGACTCCTATTTTGTCTAGTGGTTATATCACAGCTTGCTTGTTGTCACATTTCCCTCACTTCTCCTTTTTTAGACATTCTAAATGCAATAAAAATGCTGCTGATATTACAAAAGCAGAACCAACCCACCACCAGCACTGACCTGTAGTATCAGGTCAAGTAAAGAGACTAAATTTAAAGGATTTTAAGCAACAAAGCTCTTCCAGAAACACTCTCACAATGTATTACTACAATTCAATATCACTTCCTTGGTCTTTTCTCTACAGTAAGGAAGAGTTTCAACATTTCTACTGTAGCGCCATCTGTCCTTCTGTCTACAAACCTTTGCATACAACAATAAATAATTAGGACACCTTGTCAAGTGCTTCCTGAGTGCTTCTTCCCTGCTACAGAGAGTGTATCTGAGAGACCGCTAATTGTGTATGAGTGTTTGTGTGAGAGTGTGCATGTGGATCCATTACAGAGAGTGTGAGGCTGGGCATTAGTAAGCAGAGTGAGTCCGTCTCTCTGCTGGGCACTACCACTGGGCTCTGAAAGAATGCCCTGTTTTCACTGACCAGAGAGGGAAAAAAACACAAAGAAGCACAAAACCACATTCTAAACGTCCGCACCACCACGGATCCCTGCTTTGTGTTGCCAACCTCTTTCTGAAATATTTATTCAGCTACTTATGGCTGACAACATGATGAATGCGTGGATTTATTGCATGTCAAGCCTAAATGGGTTGTCTGTGAGGAGGACATAATACTGACTACCAACAACAAATTCAATCCAAATGCAAAGGTTATCCCATTACTGCAATATGTGTAGGGGGGGAATGGACTTCAAATTGGGTGCATAACTATTATAGCAAAAAATCTATGTGAAGAACATCGTTGTACCACAACAAAATCAATTCACTTCCATGGTGCAGTGAGTCAATGGAACTGTAGTGATAGTGCTAGCTAAATACAGAGAAATGGAAAGAGGAAGGTGTGGGTAGAGAGAGTGAGAGAGAAAGAGAGACAGGAAGATATTTATTTGAATGAGTGAAAGGATCGTGATTATGAAACATTGGAGTCAGCAGCCCCCATCTCCTCAGTCATCAATAGCTATGAGCCGCTCCGCATCTCTCTACTCCTCTCCTACACCCCTCCCCCCTCTCCTCCCCTCCCCTCCCCCCAACACACACACTCACACTCTTCCCTGCACAGAGCCGGCAGTGGCTTCTCAAGCAATAGGAGCGTACACCGTTTCATGCTTCCTGCATCACTGAACCTAAAGGATAGAAGAGCCAGACACTCCTAACGGTCCATCCTCCAGAGAAGAACGAGGGATGAAGGACAGAACAGCCTAAGAAGGTAAGAAGTGAAAAGTAAGAGAGTGTTAAAAACAGTGAATTAGCGAAAACCGGTCAAACCCAGGAAAAAACTCAGCATTGCAGCAGCCACTCCAGTGTTTCAGGAGACAAAGGCAGGAGATCAGCCTGGGCTGGGGACCACAGAGGAGAGGAGAGACTGGAATGCAAAGATGAGGAAAAGGTGAGTGTCTCTACTCTCTCTCACACACACCGATGGAATCAAATAAAAAACAAGAAAGCAGCAATGCACATACACACACATAAAACCATACATACATGACTGTGGTGCTACAGTAACTGAATCTCTGCACTGTTCACTGTACATCATCTCTGACTCTCTGGCTTGCTGTGGGACTGGCCAGTGTCTCAGTCCTCTCCATAGTCATTTACAAAAACCATCTATTCAGCCTGTTCTAGTAGGAACAACTCCCTGCTCAATAGCTGACACTCACTAACTGGGCTATATATATATATATATATATATATATATATATATATATATATATATATATATATATATATATATATATATATATCGAACAGGCTAATTAACATCAGTGAAATGGGACAGCAGGGAATTCACACCTCAAGTGATCTACAACCATCTTCTAAAAGGTATCCCCTACATACTAATAAACAAAGCCAATCAGAACATCCTCTTCAAAACAAACTTAGTCAAAGCATGACAATGCCCACTAGTCTGTTGCTAGGGAGGATGGGGGAACTCCCTTCCTAAATAAATAGGTCCCAGATTGTAGGCGTTAAAGACAAACGTTTAAACCATACTCACATACTGTGTTGCATGCATGAGCATGCTGGAGAAGGCATATCTGCAGCACTGTGACTGACTGAGTGCATCTCTACACACGCTGCCTGATAACTATACCTGCATAATTATGGAGGTCACACTCACACATGTTCAGGTGTGTTTGTACAGTGCATGTACTGCGGCCATGTGCCAGCTATTAGGGAGCCTCCATGGGAGAGAGAGAGGGGCTGTTACAGGGCTGAGCAGAATGGGAGAATGAGATCTGAACTGTAGTCTCTAGTCTGTTCAGCAGCCTCTACTCCACTACTGGTGCAGTCTGCCTCTCATTCATTCACACTGCTAGTTCTTGGTCTACTCCCTATGTGGACTATAAGGTTTTACTACTAGATGCTGCTGCTTTGAGATGTAGCCTAGCTAATAAAGTGGGCTTGCCATCATGTTTCTGACCCATTCCTTCTGTGTTTCAAGGCGTGTGCTACTGATGCCCCTCAGTGGCCCTTCCCACTTTGTGGCCGTGCTATGGCTGTTGATGCTGCTGGGTCTCCAGGCCTTGGCTGTCTGTCCCCCCATGTGTACCTGTAACCGTAGCCACAGGGAGGTGGACTGTTCCTGGAAGGGCCTGAGGACACTGCCCCTGGGCCTGCAGCACAACCTGCACTCCCTCAACCTGTCTCACAACCGCATCCACGACCTGGACGGCCAGCTGAGTACCTTCGCCCACCTCCGCACCCTGGATCTGTCCCACAACAGGCTGGTCCGCCTGCCCACCACCCTGCCAAAGGCCCTGTGGGAGCTCCATGTTGCAGCCAACCACATCCAACTGCTGGACAAGAATGACACAGCCTACCAGTGGAACTTGCGAGTCCTAGACCTCTCCAACAACAAGCTGGAGCGGGCCGTGTTCATCAACAACACCCTGACCAGCCTACGCCTGCTCAACTTCAGCCACAACCACTTCTGGACCGTGCCCACCAACATGCCCGCTAGCCTGGAGACCGTGGACCTGTCCCACAACTCCCTGGTGCTGATGTTGCCTGGCACTCTGAACCGGCTGTCCAGGCTGACCACCTTCTACCTGCACTCCAACCGCTTCTCCTCTGTGGGCCCCAGGGCCTTCAGCCAGCTGGGCAGCCTGAAGCTCCTCTCCCTGGGGGACAACCCCTGGCCCTGTGAGCACCAGACCAACATCACCCACCTGCTGGCCTGGCTCCAGCACACTTCCACCCGCGTGCTGGGCTGCCCCTGCCACACTCACCCCGTCTGTGGAGAGCACCACCCGGCCAGGACTGGAGGGTGGCACTTTGCCTCCTACACTCAACCTCCCCTGGCTGCTGGTACTCAGGATGAGCTGAGCCACCCTCCTCCCCCAGAGGCCCTCACCAGGTGGCCTTGGTACCTGTCAGAGTCTGCCCTGCTCAACACACAGCTCCACACCAGGAGAGCCCAAGGACACCCCAGTGGACCAGAGAACCACAACCTCTTCACAGACCACTACCCGTTCACCTCAACCCCTCTGGCCATTTCCATCCTGCCCACTGAGAGGACCCACACTGACAGCAGCATGTCAATCACAGACGGCCCCTTCATAACAGACACAACATTTACTACTGACAGCCTCTACACCACAGACATAGCCTTCACCACTGACAACCCCTCTACCATCACAAGGAGAACGGCCACCCTCCGCACCAGGAGTGTCAAGACGGCCAACCAGGGTGGCTCCCCGGTCCGCAACACCAGCCCAGCCCCCAGCGCCAGGTCTACACTCCCACTAGTACTGAACCTGTGGCTCCTCCTGACTCTCACCCTGTATGTTCTCTGAAAGTGAAAGGAAATGTCTGGAGTTGGAGTTAATGTCCTTGTCACTCTATTGGACATACAACTGCACAAACACACACAAATGAGTATCATTAAACCAACATTCTGTTTTCCATTTTGAATACTGTGTCATACACTTACTACCTCTCAAACGGACTCTTTACTGCATTATTTAATCAATAACATATGACATGCACACAGGTAGCATCCATGTAGACACTATGTACATTTAACACTAGCAGTCTACCACTGTATACATCATTATTGGGATGTTGAAAAAATGCTTTAGTACTCACCATCTATCTGCATAACTCTGTTTTCATCATTAACTTTTAATAGTTTCTTAATGGCTCTTCCTTCACCTCTGAGATGTGTTTGCCTGTTTCTTGACTATTAAACAGAGTTCTTTCCAAACATTCTAGAGGCTATGACCTTGATTCAGCAGCAGGTGGCACCATACTGTACCTTTGTTTCTATTGGCACCACAGTGGGCTACATCACTACAAATACAGTGTGTGTATGTGAGAGAATGTCTATGGGCTATAGATGGGTGGATCTCAGGTAGAGACAGTGTTGTGAATTTCACTACATACAGGGCCTTCAGAAAGTATTCATACTCCTTGACTTATTCCACATTTTGTTGTGTTACAGCCTGAATTCCAAATTGATTAAACAGATTGTTTTCACACCCATCTACCCACAATACCCCATAACGACACATTTAAAACATGTTTTTAGAAATAGTTGCACATTTATTGAAATTGAAATACAGAAATACATTTCTCTTTTACATGAGTATTCACACCACTGAGTCAATACTTTGTAAAAGCAACTTCGGCAGCAATTACAGCTGTGAGTCTTTCTGTGTAAGTCTCTAAGAGCTTTCCACACCTGGATAGTGCAAGATTTTCCCATTATTATTTTCAAAATTCTTCAAGCTCTGTCAAATTGGTTGTTGATCATTGCTATACAACCATTTTCAGGTCTTGCAATAGATTTTCAAGTAGATTTAAGTCAAAACTGTTACTCGGCCACTCAGGAACATTCACTGTCTTCTTGGTAAGCAACTCCAGTATAGATTTGGCCTTGTGTTTTAGGTTATCGTCCTGCTGAAAGGTGAATTAATCTCCCAGTGTCTGGTGGAAAGCAGACTGTACCAGGTTTTCCTCTAGGACTTTGCCTGTGCTTAGCTCCATTCCATTTCTTTTTTTATCCTGAAAAACTCCCCAGTCCTTAACGATTACAAGCATACCCATAACATGAATCAGCACCACTATGCTTGAAAATATGAAGAGTGGTACTCAGTAATGTGTTGTATTGGATTTGCCCCACATAACACTTTGAGGACAAAAAGTGAATTGCTTTGCTACATTTTTTTGCAGTATCACTTTAGTGCATTGTTGCAAACAGGATGCATGTTTTGGAATATTTGTATTCTGTACAGGCTTCCTTCGTTTCACTCTGACAATTAGGTTAGGATTGTGGAGTAACTACAATGTTGTTGATCCATCCTCAGCTTTCTCCCATCACAGCCATTAAACTCTGTTTTAAAGTCACCATTGACCTTCCACTGCGGCAACTGAGTTAGGAAGGATGCCTGTATGTTTGTAGTGACGGTGTATTGATACACCATCCAAAGTGTAATTAATAACTTCACCATACTCAAAGGGATATTCAATGTCTGCTTTTTAATTTTTACCCACATACCAATAAGTGCCCTTCTTTGCGAGGCATTGGAAAACTTCCCTGGTCTTTGTGGTTGAATCTGTTTGAAATTCACTGCTTGACTGAGGGACCTTACAGATGATTGTATGTTTGTGGTACAGAGATGAGGTAGTCATTCAAAAATCATGTTAAACACTATTATTGCACACAGAGCAAGTCCATGCAACTTATTATGTGACTTGTTCAACTAATTTTTACATTTTAACTTATTTAGGCTTGCCAAAGCAAAGGGGTTGAATACTTATTGACTCAAGACATTTCAGCGTTTCATTTGTTATTAATTAGTAAAAATGTCAATAAACATAATATAACTTTAACATTATGGGGTATTGTGTGTAGGTCAGTGACAAAAAACTCTCAATTTAATCAATTTTAAATTCAGGCTGTAACACAACAAAATGTGGAAAAAGTCAAGGGGTGCAAATACTTTCTGAAGGCACTGTATATCTACGGTGTCCACAGATCGATTTATAAGCAGAAATGTCTGTCGGAACCGGTACCAGAACCACGCAGGTCCACTAAATAGAGGATTTTACATCTAAGAGGTTTATTGCAATACAGCTTCAATATGAAAACAACTCATGAGAAATTTACTAGACTTACAAATAAAATACTGTAAAAAATGGTGTTCTACCCAGCATGCTTAGTGACTGTGACATGTTGGTTGTCTTATTTTCAGGAGAGATCATTTCTACATTGGCAATTTGACCACAGAAAGAGACTGCAATTTCATAGTGGTTGTGATGGCCAGTTACTTGCTGGCTCAACATAGGATTGGGATGGAAACCACTACCATCAGTAGTGCTACCATGGCGGTCAACAGCACGATGGCGGTCAACAGCCTAGCGGTTAAGAGCGTTGGGCCAGTAACCGAAAGGCCGCTGGTTCGAATCCCAGAGCCGGCAAGGTGGAAAAATCTGCCGTTCTGCCTTTGAGAAAGGCAGTTAATCCCCCACAACAACTGCTCCCCGGGCGCCGATGATGTGGACGTTGATTAAGGCAGCCCCCCGCACCTCTCTGATTCAGAGGGGTTGGGTTAAATGCAGAAGCCACATTTTGGTTGAATGCATTTCAGTTGTACAACTGACTAGGTATCCCATTTCCTTTCCCTTCTCCCCCACTCTGCTCTCTGTAGGGGCCATGCTCCTGGCTCTGTCCTCCACTCTTCTGCAGCAGGTAGCTACTCTCTGATGGCAGCAAGGCAGCTGAATAAATCACTTTACTCACCATGCAACCTGGGATGTCCAACTATTCTTTAACTACATATATTCTCACCCTAAGAAAGACCATGATGACCTGTAATCATTGGATACTTTACAAAAACCTTTTGTTATCTACTAAAAGAAAACATAGCGCACACATATGTTTTAAAATGTTTGAGTTCAGGTGGGCCTTCGCGCTTCAGCAAACAAAGAAAAGGAGGGGTGCTCAACAACAATGACAAAAATGATGAGAAGGGTTTGCCAAGAAAAACTTCCAAAAGGACTAATTCAAGGCAGAAAGCAGTTGGAGCACTCAAAAAAAAAGGTATAGATTGATTTATTTTAGCTGTACGGGATGAGAACAGGTGACTGACGTTTTGACGAACAATGACTTTGTTTGTTGAAATCAGCGCTACAACGGCAGAACGCTCAGAAACTTGATCCTTTAGGGATGAACAAGCACAAGACATTCTCCAACCGCACTCCCTGTTCAATGACTTGGCACAAGTACCTGAACCTGCAGAATGAACAAAAAAAGTTGAGTGTTGAGCTCCTAGACATGAGAAAAAGAGAAACATGCCATTTATTGCACTCTGTCTCCTTATCTGAGTATTGGTTTGAGAAAATGCATACCAAGGGGTTTACGCATTCACAAAGCCCCAGCTTTTGGCTAAAATTATGAGTTTTGGGGCAAATGGGAACAAGTCTACAATAAATGCTCACTGGATTTGATGCTGCTCTCCATTGAGAAAACCAAGGCAGAGAAAGACAGAATATCTCACATTGACGCACAATAGCTCGAAATGAAAATCCAACAAAAGGTGGATATAGAGACCTTTAACACACTCTCCAATGAGATATCAACATCCTTCACTGCATTCCAAAACGACCTGAAGCGACACAAGCTACAGAAATACAAACGAGACAAGGGACTACCAAGATGGCATCGTCTATGACTGGCAAGGCAAACGAGTGAGATTCAACTACAGATTCCGCCCCCCTGTGACCAGACGAGACGACTTTCACCTGTCCTCTGCCAGTGAGAAGACGTTTCAGAGCATAGTAACTCCAATACCTCCCGAACCAATCCCGCTTTTATCAGGGAGCGAGGCAACCAGCCCCAACCCACAGAAGACGACGCAGGGCTCGAGGGGGAGGAAATCTACCCCCAGCCCACCTGAGGAAGTCCAGTCGGAACCAGGGCCTCTGACTGATGAGTCAGTCCTGAGTAAAGGACTATTTTTCTCCCCTTTTGCATTAAAAGTTGACACTTTCAAATTTGTTCAACAATTACATTTAAATAATGTATTCTGTGCTAATATGCAACCACTGAGTAATGGCAATGCAGTGTTTAGAAACTATAATGCATCTGGTATTTCTGCTGTGAGAGAAGTCGAGTTTTGTGCCTTGTGCTAATTTGAGTCCCTCTGTTCTCACCTACAGTAGGCTGATATATCATGATTTTGCTAAACTGGCCCGCAATACCCCTAAACAAACAGTTAATCTCAGTAATGATGAAAAAAATGCTTCAGATATTGTGATAAAAAACGCTGATAAGGGAGGGTCTACTGTGGTATTAAGCAGAGAACAATATGATAGTGAGGTCTATGCTCAACTCTCTGACAATAAGTTCTATGTCCCTCTCCGTAGATAGCTTCATTGATGACACTTTTTCACAGCGTTAGATAACAGAAAAGGACTTTCTCAATCGCCACACACAGCCGTTCCAGTCTATTATGGCATACCGAAAATACAAAAAGTTGGGAAAACCCTTTCCGTCCCATAGTGTCAGGTAACAGTAGCCCTATTGAACCCCTTTCTCAGTATGTTGATTTCTTAATCTCTAAATTTGTGCCAGCATTGCCAGCCTTTTTAGGAGATACCAGGGATGTGCTTATGATAATCAATAACTATAGATGCGACACCGAAAGCATCTTGGTTATACTTGGCTTTCAGTCTCTCTACACTAATATCCCGCATAATGCAGGCCTACGAGCGCTCGCTCACCATGTCGACACTAGATCGGAGGATATCTTACCTCCGTCTAACTTTATTCTGTCTCTCACTGAAAAAGCCCTCACATCAAATTACTTCCAATATGTGGGCAGTTTCTACCAACAGATTCGGAGTACAGCGATGGGCGCTGCAATCGCTCCTTGGGGAAGGAAAGCACTAGTGGGGATGAACAACTCACATCCGGTTGTAAATCAAGGGAGAAGATCCAGGCTCTCCCTCTCAAGATTCACCAAAGGAATGTTCTTTTTTTATTTGTATTTTAATTTATTTTACCTTTATTTAACTAGGCAAGTCAGTTAAGAACAAATTATTATTTACAATGACAGCCTACACCTGCCAAACCCGGACAACGCTGGGCCAATTGTGCGCCGCCCTATGGGACTCCCAATCACGGCCGGTTGTGATACAGCCTGGAATTTAACCAGGGGGTCTGTAGTGACGCCTCAAGCACTGAGATGCAGTGGCTTAGACCGCTGCCCCACTCGGGAGCCCAGCTCTTTGTTTCAACATACGTTTTCCTGCTGAAACAATATTTCTAACGTAGAATGTGGGGAATGGTCAGAGGCGATCTATAGAACACTAATGTAATTTTGTTTGTTATTTTGTGATGTCATTAAAAATGGAAATACTGTAACTTGGAAAGTATATCCACTACATATATGACGTTTCCTTACTATGCTTTGTGCATGTAATATGAAAAATGATTAAAGTATTTTTGTTAAGAGAGGGATGTGATTTGAGACGCTATAAGAGATCATCCTGTTACTCTGCTCAAACCATCGTATTACGCTACTCTCATCACCCCACTGGGGAACAATCGATACGGCTGTCATGTGCCTTTTACTGAGGAGTGGCTTCCGTCTGGCCACTCAACCATAAAGGCCTGATTGGTGGAGTGTTGCAGAGATGGTTGTCCTTCTGGAAGGATCGCCCATCTCCACAGAGGAACTCTGGAGCTCTGTCAGAATGACCATCGGGTTCTTGGTCACCTCCCTGATCAAGGCCCTTCTCCCCGATTGCTCAGTTTGGCTGGGCGGCCAGCTCTAGGAAGAGTCTTGGTGGTGCCAAACTTTTTCCATTTAAGAATGATGGAGACCATGGTGTACTTGGGGACCTTCAACGCTTCAGACATTTTTTGGTACCCTTTCCCCGATCTGTGCCTTGACACAATCCAGTCTCGGAGCTCTATGGACAATTCCTTCGACCTCATTGCTTGGTCTTTGCTCTGACATGCATTGTCAACTGTGGGACCTTATATAGACAGGTGTGTGCCTTTCCAAATCATGTCCAATCAATTGAATTTACCACAGGTCGACTCCAATCAAGTTATAGAAACATTAAAGATGATCAATGGAAACAGGATGCACCTGAGCTCAATTTCGAGTCTCATAGCATAGGGTCTGAATACTTAAGTAAAGAAGGTATCTGTTTTTTATTTGTAATACGTTTCTAAAAACCTGTTTTCACTTTGTCATTATGGGGTATTGTGTGTAGATTGCTGAGGATTTTTATTTTTTAAATCCATTTTAGAATAAGGCTGTAACGTAATAACATGTGGAAAAGTCAAGGGGTCTGAATACTTTCCGAAGGCACTGTATATATATTATTGTAAATATTGATCACATTCCTTGTGTATGATCATATATTTTGATACATTAAATGTTCAATATTGTGAACCTAAGTTATATATTTTTTACCTCCTGTTTCAGGAAGTGATGTCACTGAGTACTGCCCCTATATATAGGACCTTCCACCTCCACCTGGGATATAGATGTTTGATGAAGACCTAAGGGTCGAAACATTGTATATAAATAAAATTAACTGGGAGCATGAGAAGCAGTGTGAGGAGTTTGTCTACAACTCCAGCACCTGGGAAAGTACCTGGATGTGCGTATTTTCTTCAGCTTTTGCTATTGATTAACCAAACATGATCTCTTATTACTGGTATTATTTTGTGCTATAATTTGCCATTTACCTTGAAACATTATTTTCTTACATTGTTGTGTCTAAATAGGCCACTAGGCTATAAATAGGCGCTAAGTGCAGCGGTCAAGTCAATGAGAAAGACGTCAGATTGACATTGAAACATCAGTCACCGGTTCTCACCTGTACAATGGATTAAAGTGAGCTAAAATAAATCAATCTATGCCGTTATTGTTGAGTGCTCCAACTCCTTTCTGCCTCGTTTTAAAATGTTTCTAGCGTCAATGTTTCAGATTAAATGCATGATGATGAAGTGAATACAATGTTTTGTGACTCTCTGTTGCAATGTGACTGTCTGCAGACCTCACCTGCGTGTGATGTAGTAGAAGACAGGGTTGCCGTTCTTGGAGGTGCCAGCCTGGTAGAAGATGTTGAGGGTCTTCAGGGCTTTGAACTCCTCTTTCTCATGTACCTGGTGTCTGAGGTAGCAAATACAAGATAGGGAGATACTTTCCGAGTACTACTTAAACAACCTCTGTCTCAGATGCTATCATACCCAGTTTTATGAGTCCGCCTGGTGACAGTGAGATCTATGTGATTAATAGTATCTTGATGAGTGTACCTGGTCATAAATTCTTCAAACTTGGAGCTGGTGAGGTTGAGGCTGGACCAGTGGGTGTCAGCCACAGGTTTGTGCTCTGGGGGCCCCAGGTAGGCCAGGAGGGTAGCCATCTTGTCAAACGGCCGTCTCCCCACTGCCTTGTGATCCCTGATGAAGAACAAGGAAGTGGTCAGCACGACATCCAGTCTACTCTCTGATAA
The DNA here is from genome assembly GCF_964263955.1 of Coregonus lavaretus. Taxonomy (NCBI): domain Eukaryota; kingdom Metazoa; phylum Chordata; class Actinopteri; order Salmoniformes; family Salmonidae; genus Coregonus; species Coregonus lavaretus. The sequence goes on from NC_140002.1 coordinate 35,002,908, forward strand.
ACATCTCCCACACGCAGCAGGTACAGAGGTACACTACAGTTTCAAACAACGCCTCCTGTGAGCTGGGCTTGGTGATTGGTGTAAACAAATGTGGGCTTTTGTTTATCCTAAAGATCTGGGTAATGTAAAACATCTTACATAGAAACAGATATATCTCTTATAAAAGTCCTCCCAGCAATACAACAGACCATCTCTGTTTGGACCGTTCAGCCCACTCACCTGTTGCTGGAGAGGTACTGTCCTATCTTCTCCTGGTTGTTCCACAGCAGCCGGTGCAGGGCCAGAACGTTGCCATCACTAATGAAGGACAGGCTGTGGTTGACTGAGTCACTGGCAGGGCAGTCTGATGCAATGTCCAGGAAAAACCTACACCACAAAGGAACAAAATTCAGCTAGGCCTGATAGGGTAATGAGTATCCAGTAAAAACATCCAAGACATTTAAATGTATCCTCAGAGAGGGAAGATCCTTCTGTTATCATACCTTCTAGCTGCATCAAAGTTGCTTTTGACAAAGTCATTAAAAGGCCTCATGTGCTCCTCTTTGGTGAATAAAACATGGTTGGCAATGCTCTGCAGGATCTGGAAGAGACAAATAAAAACATGTCAACAACAAGGCAAGATCCTCAAATACAATATACCATGTGACTGAATTCAGGAAGGTGAGCTTATCAAATTTTCAAGACCGGCTTTTTAACATTTTATAAAAGTGTAAAAAAAAACTGGAGACAGGTAGGAGAAAAATGCAATTGAATGATAGATTTTCTTTGTAAACGCATGAGTTACCATGGCATTGTCCTCCAGATTAAGTTTCTCCATTACCCCCCTCCATTATCTCAACCAATCATGGATCCTGCCTTTCTCTAGGGTTGGGCGGTATTCAGATTTGCATAGAGTCATATCGTTTCTGTACCATACCGGGGTATACGGTCTTACCGAATGTGCACACAAGGTGCTGCTATTTCAACAACAAGAAAAAAACACATACCTACATACATACAGTTGAAGTCGGAAGTTTACATACACCTTAGCCAAATACATTTAAACTCTGTTTTCACAATTCCTGACATTTAATCCTAGTAAAAATTCATTGTCTTAGGTCAGTTAGGATCACCACTTTATTTTAAGAATGTGAAATGTCAGAATAATAGCAGAGAGAATTATTTATTTCAGCTTTTATTTCTTTCATCACGTTCCCAGTGGTTCAGAAGTTTATGTAAACTAAATTAGTATTTGGTAGCATTGCCTTTAAATTGTTTAACTTGGGTCAAACGTTTCGGGTAGCCTTCCACAAGATTCCCACAATAAGTTGGGTGAATTTTGGCCCATTCCTCCTGACAGAGCTGGTGTAACTGTGTCAGGTTTGTAGGCCTCCTTGCTCGCACACGCCTTTTCAGTTCTGCCTACACATTTTCTATAGGATTGAGGTCAGGGCTTTGTGATGGCCACTCCAATACCTTGACTTTGTTGTCCTTAAGCCATTTTGCCACAACTTTGGAAGTATGCTTGGGGTCATTGTCCATTTGGAAGACCCATTTGCGACCAAGCTTTAACTTCCTGACTGATGTCTTGAGATGTTGCTTCAATATATCCACATAATTTTCCTTCCTCATGATGCCATCTATTTTGTGAAGTGCACCAGTCCCTCCTGCAGCAAAGCACCCCCACAGCATGATGCTGCCACCCCCGTGCTTCACGGTTGGGATGGTGTTCTTCGGCTTGCAAGCATTCCCCTTTTTCCTCCAAACATAACGATGGTCATTATGGCCAAACAGTTATATTTGTGTTTCATCAGACCAGACGACATTTCTCCAAAAAGTACAATCTTTGTCCCCATGTGCAGTTGCAAACCATAGTCTGTCTTTTTTATGGCGGTTTTGGAGCAGTAGCTTCTTCCTTGCTAAATGGCATTTCAGGTTATGTTGATATAGGACTCATTTTACTGTGGATATAGATACTATTGTACCTGTTTCCTACAGCATCTTCACAAGGTCCTTTGCTGTTGTTCTGGGATTGATTTGCATTTTTCGCACCAAAGTAAGTTCATCTCTAGGAGACAGAACGCGTCTCCTTCCTGAGCGGTATGACAGCTGCGTGGTCCCATGGTGTTTATACTTGCGTACTATTGTTTGTACAGATGAACGTGGTACCTTCAGGCGATTGGAAATTGCTCCCAAGGATGAACCAGACTTGTGGAGGTCTACAAAAATGTTTTCTGAGGTCTTGGCTGATTTCTTTTCATTTCCCCATGATGTCAAGCAAAGAGGCACTGAGTTTGAAGGTAGGCCTTGAAATACATCCACAGGTACACCTCCAATTGACTCAAATTATGTCAATTAGCCTATCAGAAGCTTCTAAAGCCATGACATCATTTTCTGGAATTTTTCAAGCTGTTTAAAGGCCCAGTCAACTTAGTGTATGTAAAATTCTGATCCACTGGAATTGTGATACAGTGAATTATAAGTGAAATAATCTGTATGTAAACAATTCTTGGAAAAATTACTTGTGTCATGCACAAAGTATATGTCCTAACCGACATGCCAAAACTATAGTTTGTTAACAAGAAATTTGTGGTGGTTGAAAAACAAGTTTTAATGACTCCAACCTAAGTGTATGTTTATTATTTATTTATTTATTTTTTATTTATTATTTTTAGTCATTTAGCAGACGCTCTTATCCAGAGCGACTTCAACTGTACAGACTTCAGACTTCAACTGTACATACTTCAGACTTCAACTGTACATATATTACATACACTACCGTTCAAAAGTTTGGGGTCACTTAAAAATGTCCTTGTTTTCGAAAGAAAATCAATTTTTTGGTCCATTAAAATAACATAAAATTGATCAAAAATACAGTGTAGACATTGTTAATGTTATAAATGGCTATTGTAGATGGAAACGGCTGATTTTTAATGGAATATCTACATAGGCGTACAGAGGCCCATTATCAACAACCATCAGTCCTGTGTTCCAATGGCACGTTGTGTTTGCTAATCCAAGTTTATCATTTTAAAAAGGCTAATTGATCATTAGAAAAACCTTTTTCAATTATGTTAGCACAGCTGAAAACTGTTGTGCTGATTAAAGAAGCAATAAAACTGGCCTTCTTGAGAATAGTTGAGTTTCTGGAGCATCAGCAATTGTGGGTTCGATTACAGGCTCAAAATGGCCAGAAACAAAGAACTTTCTTCGGAAACTCGTCAGTCTATTCTTGTTCTGAGAAATGGCTATTCCAAGTGCGAAATTGCCAAGAAACTGAAGATATCGTACAACGCTTTGTACTACTCCCTTCACAGAACAGCGCAAACTGGCTCTAACCAGAATAGAATGAGGAGTGGGAGGCCCCGGTGCACAACTGAGCAAAAGGACAAATACATTAGAGTGTCTAGTTTGAGAAACAGACGCCTCACAGGTCCTCAACTGGCAGCTTCATTAAATAGTACCCGCAAAACACCAGTCTCAACGTCAACAGTGAAGAGGCGACTCCGGGATGCTGACCTTCTAGGCAGAGTTGCAAAGAAAAAGCCATATTTCAGACTGGCCAATAAAAAGAAAAGATTAAGATGGGCAAAAGAACACAGACACTGGACATAGGAAGATTGGAAAAAAGTGTTATGGACAGACAAATCGAAGTTTGAGGTGTTCGGATCACAAAGAAGAACATTTGTGAGACGCAGACCAAATGAAAAGATGCTGGAGGAGTGCTTGATGCCATCTGTCAAGCATGGTGGAGGCAATGTGATGGTCTGACCCAAAGCACAGCTCCAAACTATGCAATAACTATTTAGGGAAGAAGCAGTCAGCTGGTTTTCTGTCTATAATGGAGTAACCAGCACAGTCACCGGATCTCAACCCTATTGAGCTGTTATGGGAGCAGCTTGACCGTATGGTACGTAAGAAGTGCCCATCAAGCCAATCCAACTTGTGGGAGGTGCTTCAGGAAGCATGGGGTGAAATATCTTCAGATTACCTCAACAAATTGACAACTAGAATGCCAAAGATCTGCAAGGCTGTAATTGCTGCAAATGGAGGATTCTTTGACGAAAGCAAAGTTTGAAAGACACAATTATTATTTATATTAAAAATCATTATTTCTAACCTTGTCAATGACTACATTTCCTATGCATTTTGCTATATTTCCTATTCAAGCTCATTTCATGTATGTTTTCATGGAAAACAAGGATATTTCTAAGCGACCCCAAACTTTTGAACGGTAGTATATATATAAATAAATAAAATAAATAAACACACACATACATCACCGATCAAACGTTTTAGAACACCTACTCATTCAAGTTTATTTATTTATTTACTATTTTCTACATTGTAGAATAATAGTGAAGACATCAAAACTATGAAATAACACATATGGAATCATGTAGTAACCAAAAAAGTGTTTAACAAATCAAAATATATTTTATATTTGAGATTCTTCAAATAGCCACCCTTTGCCTTGATGACAGCTTTGCACACTCTTGGCATTCTCTAAACCAGCTTCATGAGGTAGTCACCTGGAATGCATTTCAATTAACAGGTGTGCCTTCTTAAAAAGTTAATTTGTGGAATTTCTTTCCTTCTTAATGTGTTTGAGCCAATCAGTTGTGTTGTGACAATGTAGGCGGGTCTACAGAAGATAGCTCTATTTGGTAAAAGACCAAGTCCATATTATGGCAAGAACAGCTGAAATAAGCAAAGAGAAACAACAGTCCATCATTACTTTAAGACATGAAGGTCAGTCAATAAGAACAATTTCAAGAACTTTGAAAGTTTCTTAAAGTGCAGTCGCAAAAACCATCAAGCGCTATGATTAAACTGGCTCTCATGAGGACCGCCACAGGAATGGAACACCCAGATTTACCTCTGCTGCAGAGGATAAGTTCATTAGAGTTACCAGCCTCAGAAATTGCAGCCCAAATAAATGCTTCACAGAGTTCAAGTAACAGACACATCTCAACATTAACTGTTCAGAGAATGCATGAATCAAGCCTTCATGGTCGAATTGCTGCAAAGAAACCACTACTAAAGGACACCAATAAAAAGAATAGATTTTCTTGGGCCAAGAAACATGAGCAATGGACATTAGAACGGTGGAAATATGTCCTTGGTCTGGAGTCCAAATCTGAGATTTTTGGTTCCAACCGCCGTGTCTTTGTAAGACGCGGTGTGGGTGAACGGATGATCTCCGCATGTGTATTTCCCACCGTAAAGCATGGAGGAGGTGGTGTTATGGCGTGGGGGTGCTTTGCTAGAGACACTGTCTATGATTTATTTAGAATTCAAGGCACACTTAACCAGCATGGCTACCATAGCATTCTGCAGCAATACGCCATCCCATCTGGTTTGGGCTTAGTGGGACTATCATTTGTTTTTCAACAGGACAATGACCCAACACATCTCCAGGCTGTGTAAGGGCTATTTGACCAAGAAGGAGAATGATGGAGTGCTGCATCAGATGACCTGGCCTCCACAATCCCCCGACCTCAACCAAATTGAGATGGTTTGGGATGAGTCGGACCACAGAGTGAAGGAAAAGCAGCCAACAAGTGCTCAGCATATGTGGGAACTCCTTCAAGACTGTTGTAAAAGCATTCCAGGTGAAGCTGGTTGAGAGAATGCCAAGAGTGTGCAAAGCTGTCATCAAGGCAAAGGGTGGATAAAATAAAGAAAAACACTTGAATGAGTAGGTGTTCTAAAACGTTTGACCAGTAGTGTACATACATACTAAACAAAAATATAAAACGCAACATGTAAAAGTGTTGGTCCCCATGTTTCATGAGCTGAAATAAAAGATCCCAGAAATGTTCCGTACGCAAAAAAAGCTTATTTCTCTAAAATGTTGTGCACAAATTTGTTTACATCCCTGTTAGTGAGCATTTCTCCTTTGCCAAGATAATAGGTGTGGCATATCAAGAAGCTGATTAAACAGCATGATCATTACACAGGTGCACCTTGTGCTGGGGACAATAAAAGGCCACTCTAAAATGTGCAGTTTTGTCACACAACACAATGCCACAGATGTCTCAAGTTTCAAAGGAGCGTGCAATTGGCATGCTGACTACAGAAATGTCCACCAGAGCTGTTGCCAGATAATTTAATGTTAATTCCTCTACCATAAACCGCCTCCAACTTCATTTTAGAGAATTTGGCAGTACGTCTAACCGGCCTCACAACCACAGACCACATGTAACCACGCCAGCCCAGGACCTCCACATCCGGCATCTTCACCTGCGGGATGGTCTGAGAGCAGCCACCCGGACAGCTGATGAAATTGTGGATTTACACAACTGAAGAATTTTTGTACAAACTGTCAGGAACCGTCTCAGGGAAGCTGATCTGCATGCTTGTCGTCCTCACAAGGGTCTTGACCCGACTGTAGTTCGACGTCGTAACCAACTTCAGTAGGCAAATGCTCACCTTCGATGGCCACTGGCACGCTGGAGAAGTTTGCTCTTCACGGATGAATCCCGGTTCCAACTGTACCAGGCAGAAGGCAGGTATGGCGTCGTGTGGGCGAACGGTTTGCTGATGTCAACAGAGTGCCCCATGGTGGGTGGTGGTGTTATGGTATGGGCAGGCATAAGCTACAGACAACGAACACAATTGCATTTTATCGATGGCATTTTGAATGCACAGAGATAACGTGATGAGATCTTGAGGCCCATTGTCGTGCCATTCATCCGCCACCATCACCTCATGTTTCAGCATGATAATGCAAGTCGCCATGTCGCAAGGATCTGTCCACAATTCCTGGAAGTTGAAAATGTCCCAGTTCTTCCACAGCCTGCATACTCAAGACATGTCACCCATTGAGCATGTTTGGGATGCTCTGGATCGACAGCGTGTTCCAGTCCCCTTTGTTTTTACACTGCTGCTACTCGCTGTTTATTATCTATGCAGTCACTTTACCCCTACCTACATGTACAAATTACCTCGACTAACCTGTACCCCCGCACATTGACTCGGTACCGGTACCCCCTGTATATAGCCTCATTATTGTCATTTTATTGTGTTACTTTTTTATTTTGTACTTTAGTTTATTTAGTACATATTTTCTTAAAACTGCATTGTTGGTTAAGGGCTTGAAGGTAAACGTTTCACGGTAAGGTCCACACCTGTTGTATTCGGCGCATGTGACAAATTTGATATCCAGCAACTTCGCACAGCCATTGAAGAGGAGTGGGACAACATTCCACAAGACACAATCAACAGCCTGATCAACTCTATGCGAAGGAGATGTGTCGCGCCGCATGATGTTCACACCAGATACTGACTGGTTTTCGCCCCTACCTTTTTGTTAAGGTATCTGTGACCAACAGATGCATATCTGTATTCCCATTCATGTTTAATCCATAGATTAGGGCCCAATGAATGTATTTAAATTGACTGATTTCCTTATATGAACTAACTCAGTAAAATGTTGCATTCATATTTTTGTTCAGTGTATAGTCTCCTGAGTGGCGCAGTGGTCTAAGGCACTGCATTGCAGTGCTAGCTGTGCCACTAGAGCTACTGGTTCGAATCCAGGCTCTGTCGCAGCCGGCCGCGACCGGGAGACTCATGGGCAGCGCACAATTGGCCCAGCGTTGTCCAGGGTAGGGGAGGGAATGGCCGGCAGGGATGTAGCTCAGTTGATAGAGCATGGCGTTTGCAACGCCAGGGTTGTGGGTTCGATTCCCACGGGGGACCAGTATAAAAAATATATAAAAAATATTTTTAAAAATATATGTATTCACTAACTGTAAGTCGCTCTGGATAAGAGCGTCTGCTAAATGACTAAAATGTAAAATGTAAATGTATTTATACAAAATGTGGGGATGCACAAAACAATTTAGGCAACAGGGATCTTGATCCAGGAGGGGATTGAATGTCACTGCTGTAACCAAGAAGCTTAATCTTGACATCTTGCCACTTAGCAAGCAAGTTAGCAAACCAAATGCATAGCTGGAGGCCTGAGCTGGATATAATTGATTTGATATATCTTAGATTTATTTATAGTTATAAGCAGTGGCGTAGCACGCACCCCTGCAGCTTCCGCAAGGCATTGGTGGAAGGCAGTGGTGCGAGGCAGTGGTGCACCCCCCCACAAAAAAAGACTATTTAAACGTATTGAAAATCATACCATCTGTATTTCGAAATACACCGGTATACGGTATATCGCCCAAGCCTACCTTTCTCCCTACATAGATCAGTGCTTTCTCTTTCACTAAACTAGGTCACATATTATTAAGTCATTTCATATATGTGGCCTGGGTATCCAGTCCTCTTACCTTGGACATGAGCTTCAATCCCCTCTCTATCCTGGGAGGAGGTTTCTTATCCAGGATGCCCGCCTCGTAGGGCGACACTATGGCAGGGTTGATGAAACGTAGGAACATGGCACTACCCACCGCCCCTATGCTGTTCTGGGGGAAACGCTGGCTGACCACCTGAATGTGAGGTGTTGGAGGAGGGATAGTAAGAACAGGGGATGATTCATTATTAGAGAGAGGGAGAGGAGGAGAGGGCTTAGGTTGGAGAAGATAGTGTAGAAGGAGACAAAGTATTCCGCAGGCTAGAGGACATAAGATGGCCACATTACCACCAAACCACATTCACACCACTAGGCCCACTTCAAAACTGAGTTAGAGATAAAAAAGGAAAGCAAGGAGCCTGGAAATCTTGATAATAGGGAGAGGAAATTCTCAGACCACTCCTAACTACTAGGGTAGACTTGATACTGTATGCTTATGAAAAAACACCGGGCAATGTTCAATTAAATCCATCTCCTGAATTGATCAAACGTTCTGCATGTCTGCATACAAAAATGTAATCAGCTGTAACACAAGTGTGTTTTAATAGGGAGATTGCAGCAGTGGAATTACTAGACTGTAAGATAATGCAGCCTCATGAAAATAATTGTTTCATTACTGCTGCAATAACACAAGCTGTTATTAACAGCCTGCAGTAGTAGATTGCTTTGAAAGGTCAGCCAATTACCAGGCCTCTACAGCTTACTCATCAGTCCCATGAACACAGGATATTGACCGCTAGCAATATTAACCATGATGCCAATACGACATCTCAACCTACGAAGGAGGCACAACTACTCATGATAACAGGCTGCTAGCTCACATTGTTCATTTCAGATACAGTAAATGCAGTAGGAAGAACTGAGGGTGTGGTCATCAGATCATCCCTGGGGTGGAGGTCTTTCTGCACTGCGAAACATAGCTGGTAATGAACTGCACAGAAAGCCTTAGGTCTTCACAAGAGTTCCAAATTCCAGGAGAGCTTTTCAAAAAGCTGAGCGGTCCCAGGATACAGAGTCGCACCACAAAACTATTTGCCAAAGTGCTCCGTGACCTGCAAAACAAGCCCCTTATCATAGACCCCCAAACTCCTTTGAACACCAACCCCAAAACCCCACACCAGTAAAAGCCCAGAGGAGCAGTGGATAGGAATACTGTAGCTACAACAGTGCCACCAGTTTGTGGTGAGCGTACATTGAAATCGAGAGAAACTTGTTTGGAAGTAAAAGTATTAGTAGTGGGATTTCAGGTGAGGATTGTAAAGTAGTTTAGGTGATGGAACAGCAAGAGGGTGAATGACTTTCCCTTTCTTTCAAGAGAGTGGCTAGGGAGAACGTTCTCTGAACTTACTGCTTTTTTGCTTTCCTTTTTCTCTTTAACTGTGGCTTTATTCAGTAGAGAGTGGCAAGTTGCCTACAGAACAGAGATGGGCACAAAAAAAGTCACGACAAACACACACACCACAAACACACTGCACAAATACTACTACATTCATATACAGAACCTGCACAAAAGTGCAAATGATTCCTATGCCATCAAAGCTTACCTTGTGACGTAAATGTACCTAGTTCATAATAACCACCTTGAAAACATTGTGAAAACATAAATGGTGGCCATTGCAGAAAAAGCTAAGATAATTCCTCAAATAAAAGGAACCCTGTCAGTCAGATGGGGGCTTCCAGCCTGGGTTAGAGTTGGGAGTTGAGGTGTCTAATATGTACCTGGAACAGGCAGTGACAGACACTGCGCAGCTGAGGGGGGAACTCTGTGGAGGAGTTGATGATGGCCAGGAAGAAGCGGTTGGTGATCTGCAGCAGGTTCCTCTGGTTCTCCTCCAGGATCTCACTCTGCTCCAGCCTGCAGCCGGAGACACAGAACCAGTCACAACCACAGACACAGCCGGAGACACCGAACCAGTCAGTCAAAACCAGAGACAGCAAGAGAGCATGGGACAATGCAACAGGTCAGGTAGCATACAACACTTCTTCCATGTTGCTGAAAATCTTATAATTTTCTGAGGGGCCTGAAATCAAAACAAGCAGATGATCAGTTAATTTATTAGCAGTGCAGCCTTGGTTTAAATAGTACAGCTGGAAAACAAAGTGGGTGATTGAGTAAAATAGTGTTGGTGTGGTGTCTGTGGGGTCAGGGTGGGGTATGGTACCTGGTGGGGTCCACCTCGAAGCTGATGAGCTGCCACTCTGGGCCGGTGATGACCCCTCTGAGGAGAGGTTCTAGAAGCTTCTGCAGGTACGTGGCCCCGTACACCTGAAACACAGCAGAGGGAGGGAGGGGTGGATACAGACACGCAACAACACACTGACAATCTAAACTAGAACTCACAGAAAGCAGGCGCCATGCTTCCTGGAAAGCCTAAGACCACATAGTGTGTCATGGCCTTTGCCAGAGAGCAGGTATTTTGCATAGTTGTAAAGACCTCAACCACACTTTCATGCCTTGGTTGATCAGGACAGGACTGGGCACCCAGCCAGTCATGTTGTGTACCTTAAAGCAGAAGGTCATGATCTTGCTGGCCAGACTGTTTCCTCGGAACAGAGTCTGCATGGAGTCCGCCAGCTCCACCTCCTTGGAAAACATGTTCCACAGCAACTGGTACAGGAGGTGGCGCGAGTCAAACAGAGTCACCAGCACCCGCGCCAGCTCATCCTGACAGGGGACAGGAGGGGAGAAAATCACTGACAGAGATCACACCGTTACTGACACAGCTCACACTCTGACACCCACAGTCACTAACACAACACTGACACATTCATTCATATTCACACCTATGAACAGTATGAAAACATTTGGATTAAAATGTTATTCCATTTACACCCCCAGATCTAACACCCAGGGTCAAGATGTCAGGTCACACAGAAAGGACAGGGGGTGGTGAATAGGCTACATACCCACTGGGAGCAGGGCACTACGTTGGCCAATGCCATGGCAATAGGCAGCTCTCCCTGGTCTCCCATCATGGTGACCAGCTCCACCAGCCTCTCGAAGCGGTCAGCCAGCACCGTCTCTGCCAGCGTGTCAAACTCTGTCCCCTGCTGCAGGATCTTAGTCAGCACCTCCATGAAGGTGGCCCGCGTCTGCAGGTCCTTATGGTAGCCCAGACCTACACACAGAGAGAGAGGGGGGGAGATAGAGAGAAATGTATTATAAATCTTACCTAAGTGGGACAAGAGGGAAGAACATTGACCGTGCACAGGCAAGTATTGTTTTAACGACCCTACACTAATGAGGAATTAGATGTAATTAACAGAGATCCCATTAAAGCCACTTACACTGTTACTTTTCTTTCGCATGTGCAGTTAAGCACTTTAAACAGGGACACATGAAGCAGCCAACCAAAGAGCGAGCCTAAGCCTCATTCCTGATAAGTTCCTATGTTAGGTTTCCAGACTGACCGATGGAGTGCATGAGGCCACTGTCCACGTTAGCGTTGAGGAGGTTGGACATGGCCAGGACGGTGCAGTGTCGGAGGGAGGCCAGGCGTCGAGACATGCCCCTCTTCCTCCCTGCCACCTGCTGCCCATCATCCTCCACCTCACTGCAGTCATTCAGCAGGTTCATGAACAGGGTGAAGTACCTAGGACGAGGACACACACAATCACTACAAAGCTAGTGGGAGTAATGATGTGAAATGCCAGACTTTGCTTTCTGTATAACTGTGATGTACATTTCATAAGTAATAAAGTGCAATAGTAATGGAGAGGATATCTGTCGTACTTGAGGAAGAGCTGGGACTTGGCCTCCATCAGTTCCACTCCGTCTCCCTCCTCAGGCTGGAGGGGCAGGCCAGCTAGCAGGGACACCACCGCCTCCATACTGGCCTGGTCCAGGTCCCTGTAGATCACACAGCACAGGGCATAGGTCAGGGGTTAGAGATCAGAGGTCAGGGGTAGAGGTCATGGTCAGATCAGCTGTGTGAGGGGGGTACAATCCAAGCAGGGGGTGGTAGCAGTACAGTACCTGGTAAGACACTTGACATCATCATCAGCCGCCTGGTTTGAGGTGCCCATCACCCAGTCTGTCAGGTACTCCACCATCTTATTCCTGCCAGGGATGCATGGACATTCATTTACAGTTTGTAAACTAAATGGCATGGTCTTTGTATTACTCCGTATCACTCGATATGTTGCAGTAAACCTGGACAGTACAGTACATGTTTGACAGACAGTCAAGACTCCAGGAGGACATTCTCACCTGAACTTCATCTCCTGGCAGAAGGACAGGTCGTCTCGTCTCTCCATCATCACCTCCACCAGCTGGCACAGCTTGGTCTTGATCTGGATGGCATGCACTATGTTGCCTAGGATACGCACGTACCTGCCAACACAACACAGGGCATGGGGAGGATGAGAGTGGGCAGTGGGCTCACAGCAGCTCACCAACAGTCTCATGGTCCAGGGTCGGCATAGAGGGGAGGACAGGAAGGGTGGCATTTACCTGACCAGGTTGAGCATCATGGTCTCTATGCTGGTCTGTCCCAGGTGCTCTGAGCTGCCTTACCTGACCAGGTTGAGCATCATGGTCTCTATGCTGGTCTGTCCCAGGTGCTCTGAGCTGCCTTACCTGACCAGGTTGAGCATCATGGTCTCTATGCTGGCCTGTCCCAGGTGCTCTGAGCTGCCCTCAGTGTGGTTGTCCAGTAGGTTCTTCATGATGGCAATGGTCTGCTCCACAAACTGGGTGTTAGTGTCATTGATGGGGACCTAAACAGACAGAGAAAAATATATTTTACCACACAGGCTAACAAAGAGGCTCTAACCGTCTCTATTCCTTCAGTGACTTTGGATATACAGGTACAACCCTTTTCAGAAGCAAGAGTGCTCACACCAATGTGATTATACTATGACAAACAGATAACAGATGAGGTTTACTCAGCGTGCGTGTGTATGTGTTTGTGTGTGTTCTCTCACCGGCCCCTGTGCGTCGAAGAAGCGGCTGATGCTGTTCTTGAGTTTGTTGAAGAGCATAGGGTATAGAGCTGGGCTGAGCTCCAGGCCCACCAGGTCCTTAACATTAGTCCGGATCTGAACACCCTTCTCATGGCTGCACACCATGAGGGACAGCAGGCGGTCCAGGAAGCGGCCCAGGGGCGTCTCAGTGTTCCCCTCACAGGAGCCCATGGAGATCATGGAGCTCTTCCTCTCACTGAGAGGCCCCATGGGGGGGCTGTAGGTGGCCAGGCCTGGGACACTGCGCTGCTGCAGACACACACCTCCCAGAGCACACAGGAAACCAGTCATGTTGATCCACTCCTGGACACAGAAGCAGAGAGAGAGGACCAATGAGAGAAGGCAACAGAGAGACAACATCAATCCACAACCAAATAATTTGTGAAGTGTATTTTGATGTGCATAACTAGAATGCATAACAACAAGCTACTGGGTGTCTGCTTGCCTGGCCATCCTCTAGCTTAGTTTTGGGATGGGTGAGGATTAATTTCGTTGCCTGCTCCCATTTTGCATGCGTGTCTTCCCATGCCTGTGGGGAAGATAGTAAAACAAATGCTGAGTTGATATGAATATCGTGCTTCACAAACATCCTTCCATTATTGAACCATCAGGGTATGAACAGTAACACAGCAGCAGGCCACTCTTTCACCTCTTTGTTTCCTGCAGTAGGGTGTTCTATCCTCCTCAACAGAGCCATCACTCTCTTCTGCAGGGCTGAGCGGCCTGAAAACACACAAACACACTATGACAGGAGCCTTCACCTCTCTGACAGCCCCAGCACACACACTCACCGCTACTGTCTACATTTACATTACATTTACATTTGTCATTTAGCAGACGCTCTTATCCAGAGCGACTTACAGTGCATGTCTATTATCTATCCAGTTGCCTGGTCACTTTACCCCTACCTATATGTACATAGCTACTTCAATTACCTCGTACCCCTGCACTTCAACTCGGTACTGGTACTTCCTGTATATAGCCATGTTATTTTGACCCGTTATTCACTGTGTATTTATTCCTTTTTATTTTATCTTTAACTCTGCATTGTTGGAAAAGGAACATTATTTCACTGTGACAAATATCATTTGATTTGAGCTTCTGAGTTCTCATGCTGGGACTGCCCTCTATAGCAGTGGAGGCTCCTCAGAGGAAGGACCATCCTCCTCAGTGAATTTCAGACAAATTAAAATAGTGAAACATTACAAAGGTTATCCTTTTTAGATAAAACTACACTAAATATATTCATTTCACCAAATAATTTATTAAAACACACTATTTTGCAATAAGGGTCTACAGTATCCTCAACAGCACTCTGTAGGGTAGCACCATGGTGTAAACGGAGGGCAGCTAGTTTCCGTCCTCCTCTGGGTACATTGACTTCAATACAAAACCTAGGAGGCTCATGGTTCTCACCCCCTTCCATAGACTTACAGAGTAAGTCGTCCTCCAACCTATCAGAGCTCTTGCAGCCTGAACTGACATGTTGTCCAACCAATCAAAGGATCAGAGAATAAAATCTAGTACTACAGCGAGCTAGCACTGCAGTGCATAAAATGTGTTGAGTAGTTGACTCAAAGAGAAAGACAATAGTTGAACAGTTTTGAAGACATTTCTTCAAAAATGAAGGAGACATGAGAGAGAGAGAGCTAGCTATATTTCGTTGTATTTTTTTTGACTTTCACTTACTTAGCTAGCTAGTTTAGCCTACTCAAACATCCGGCTCAAACAGAGAGGGTTGCTATGTTAGCTAGCTGGCTATGGCTATCCAACACTAGAACTCTTCCAAGTCAGCTTTTGGTTTTATTAATTTATTGCCACCGGGGCCCGCCGGTGTAACTGCTAAAGTGCTTGTACACTGTACTGCATGATTGTAGCAGGTTTACTAACGTGTTAGTTCTAGTAGCTATGTTGACTATGACCTTAGCTAATATGGTGGCAACGATGTAGGCTGCAGCTAGCGGTTACCATATGAAGGTTTGGCTTGGAAAAGTTTTTCTGCCTGGTCACACACAGCTGATGTGTTGTGCACTGAGGTCCACAAGTGAAGTGAAAAGGTGAGAGGAGGAGAGCGCGTAGATGCGAGAAGGAACTATACAACGAGCAGATCATTATGTTTGTATGTGGCTGCTATGAAAGTGAACTGTGTGAAGAATGTTTAGGAGGTCATTAGCGCGTGCGTTCACTACTAACCTGTGGACATCATGTTGCTGACGGAGGCAAACTCGATGAAGGTGTTGTAGTTGGGCAGGATGGTCTGCACCGGGACCTCGTCCATGCCACAGCGGACCTCAGCCTCCTCACACAGGTGTCTGAAGCAGGACATGGCCACCAGAACGGCCTCCATGTCAGGGCTCCACAGGAACATGTAGAGACACACCTCCAGCTTGGTCTGGGCCTGTCTGCAGATGGGGATGCCACTGCCCACTATGGCCTGCTCCTGGGGGAGGAAGATAGGACAGAGGGGTTAGAACAATGGAGATCTAGAGAAGGTCACGTTCAGGAGGGTGTTCAGAATGTATATATACAGTGAGGGAAAAAAGTATTTGACCCCCTGCTGATTTTGTACGTTTGCCCACTGACAAAGACATGATCAGTTTATAATTTTAATGGTAGGTTTATTTGAACAGTGAGAGACAGAATAACAACAACAAAATCCAGAAAAATGCATGTCAAAAATGTTATAAATTGATTTGCATTTTAATGAGGGAAATAAGTACATGACTTAGTACTTGGTGGCAAAACCCTTGTTGGCAATCACAGAGGTCAGACGTTTCTTGTAGTTGGCCAACAGGTTTGCACACATCTCAGGAGGGATTCTGTTCCACTCCTCTTTGCAGATCTTCTCCAAGTCATTAAGGTTTCGAGGCTGACGTTTGCAACTCGAACCTTCAGCTCCCTCCACAGATTTTCTATGGGATTGAGGTCTGGAGACTGGCTAGGCCACTCCAGGACCTTAATGTGCTTCTTCTTGAGCCACTCCTTTGTTGCCTTGGCCGTGTGTTTTGGGTCATTGTCATGCTGGAATACCCATTCACGACCCATTTTAAATGCCCTGGCTGAGGGTAGGAGGTTCTCATCCAAGATTTGATGGTACATGGCCCCGTCAATTGTCCCTTTGATGCGGTGAAGTTGTCCTGTCCCCTTAGCAGAAAAACACCCCCAACGCATAATGTTTCCACCTCTATGTTTGACGGTGGGGATGGTGTTCTTGGGGTCATAGGCAGCATTCCTCCTCCTCCAAACACGGCGAGTTGAGTTGATGCCAAAGAGCTCGATTTTGGTCTCATCTGACCACAACACTTTCACCCAGTTCTCCTCTGAATCATTCAGATGTTCATTGGCAAACTTCAGATGGCCCTGTATATGTGATTTCTTGAGCAGGGGGACCTTGCGGGCACTGCAGGATTTCAGTCCTTCACGGCGTAGTGTGTTACCAATTGTTTTCTTGGTGACTATGGTCCCAGCTGCCTTGAGATCATTGACAAGATCCTCCCGTGTAGTTCTGGGCTGATTCCTCACCGTTCTCATGATCATTGCAACTCCACGAGGTGAAATGTTGCATGGAGCCCCAGGCCGAGGGAGATTGACAGTTCTTTTGTGTTTCTTCCATATGCGAATAATCGCACCAACTGTTGTCACCTTCTCACCAAGCTGCTTGCCGATGGTCTTGTAGCCCATTCCAGCCTTGTGTAGGTCTACAATATTGTCCCTGACATCCTTGGAAAGCTCTTTGGTCTTGGCCATGGTGGAGAGTTTGGAATCTGATTGATTGATTGCTTCTGTGGACAGGTGTCTTTTATACAGGCAACAAGCTGAGATTAGGAGCACTCCCTTTAAGAGTGTGCTCCTAATCTCAGCTCGTTACCTGTATAAAAGACACCTGGGAGCCAGTAATCTTTCTGATTGAGAGGGGGTCAAATACTTATTTCCCTCATTAAAATGTAAATCAATTTATAACATTTTTGACATGCGTTTTTCTGGATTTTTTTGTTGTTATTCTGTCTCTCACTGTTCAAATAAACCTACCATTAAAATTATAGACTGATCATTTCTTTGTCAGTGGGCAAACGTACAAAATCAGCAGGGGATCAAATACTTTTTTCCCCTCACTGTAAATGTCATGCATAGAGCTGCCATTTTTCTTTACTCTGCATGACAGAAGTATATATCCATTATACAAAAAAATATTTCTGAACATGATATAATGTTGTGTCTTCCTGGATGAGACACACAGGGACTACATAACACACCGTAACCTACCTTGTTCCTGAGGAGGAACTTGTTCCTGCATATGAGGATCTCCCTCAGCCACTTGAGGATCTCTGTGCTATTGATCATCTGGTGGCCAACCAGCTTCTTACAGATGAAGAAGAGGACCTGGGAACTACAGGGAACAACAGCCAATCACAGTCAAACTGGGTGATCTCCATTTGTGCTAACCAATCAGCATCAATGAACACTCAATTTCACCTGGCATCTAATGTAGAGGACCATGCATAAGCAAAGGTGGTTTTTAAAAAATGGGGCGTTTAGGCTACCTGATGTCCCAGAAGGTCTCAATGGGAGCATCTGGGTTCCACAGCTCTATGGTCTCAGGTTGATGCAGGACCAAGAGGGCCTACAAAAGGAAGAGAACAGGAGGAGTATCTATTAACCACTGTGTGCAAATGTAACCATAATGGAGAAAAAGGGAGAGAGAGAGAGACAGAAAAAAGAGAGAGATTGGGCTCACCTCCATGGCCTCCTGTGAACACTCTCCCATGTTGGCCAGAGGCACCAGCTGCACCAGACCGGTGATCAGCTCTGCTGTACTGCTCTGGATCTCCTGACCCTGCTTACCCGGATTCTGACACACACACACACACACACACACACACACACACAAAGTAAACAAACACATGTACACGACCACACAGCCATGTACAAACATGCCAAGAGTGGCTTTTCCGGACCAGTCTTCCGAAAAGTCTTTGCAAATCCCAAACCAGCTTAAGACTTTCTAATCAGTCTCCAACCAAACACTTGGCTAATTTGTCTAAATCTAACCCTGCAAGTGGAATTAACCACGATGATCCCTTAACCCAACACAACAAATGTAGAATTAAAAGGATAACTACTGTGTTACACAGACCATCCTCAAACAGCAAAACACACATTCTTTCTGGCCAGGAGAGCTAAAGTAAACAGAGTAAACACTAACATGCAGCATGAGTTTGGGGTCAGCGTGAATGAGCTTGACCAGGGCCAGCAGGAGGCTCCGAGTGTCCAGGTCTGTGGTCTTCTCCTTGAACTTCAGACTGGTCATCTTCTCCTTGAAGGTCAGACTCTGAAGGAAACAAACGGTAGAGACTGCCGTTAGTAAAAAAGGAAAACGTGGAAAAAGAAACTAGAGGAGACAGAGAGAGAAACAGATGCAGAGTATCTCTCCTGCAATCAGACAAACAAGTTCCCACCCTCTGAGCAGAGACCCACAGCACAGGGATCAGGAGAGCCACCAGGAGAGAAAGGATCAGGGGTCAAAGATAGAGAAAGAGAGACTGTTTCATGAGGGCCCTTCATGGGTAGACCATGAAACAGGAGGTGGGCAACCAGACTGACAGACAAACAGACAGGAGCATGGGGCCATGCCTAATCCATCATGGGCTGGCCACCATGAGGGAGTCAGGCCCACACACAAACACACAACACCAGGACACGACACACACAGATAATGGATGAGGAAATAATAACCAACTCTAGTGGAGTTTGAAGGAAATATTCAACTATGCACCAACACAATCTACAGGCCTCCCATTCCTTCACTGGTGATGAGAACCCAACGAAGTATCCATCCACAGAACCTAGTTTGAAGGTATGTCAACACTGTGATCATATTGAGATACTCAATTTAGAAGTTAAAATAAAGGAGATTAACAATCCAAAGACTGTGTGCAAGTGTGCAAGTGGAGGACCCAGCCTCAACAGGCTGAGAAGCATGCCCCAGGAGTTAGCCTAGCAGACAGATGAGATGGAGTGGAGGGAGGAATCGGAGGCAGGCTCACTTCAACCAGAGCACGGAGGTGGTGGAGGACGACAGGGACTCTCTCTTATCTGTGGTAGCCTGAGGGTGGGGTTAAGGGTTAGAGGTCAGGGGTCAGCTGCAGAAGGTTCAGGAGGAGGAGGCTTGGGGAGTGGAAGGGGTGGCAGTTATACTTACAGCGACAGATGCCCACTGCAATGCAAAACAGTGACTGTGACAGGTTGGCATCTGAGTGAGTGAGCAGCAGCCAGTTCAAAATGAAGAAGGGGAAAAAAGGAAAGAACGGAGCAAAAGGAAAAGAGAAAAGAAGCACCACTGAGTGAGTGATGTCAGAGAGCTCCCTCTGCAGTCCTCCACCTCCACGAGATGACTGAACCAAACACACTGATGACAGCGAGATGACACACCCATACACTCACGCAGTCATACAAAAGGACAGGGAAGTGAGGGGTTATGAAAGAGTTATCAGAAATGTTCTCCTGCAAGTGGACAGGAGGATTTGTCTCCGGTTGCTGTGAATCTCCTGTTCTCCTCTGTAAAACCATACACAGCCACTGCAGTCTGACATTCAATAACATCTCAGCTCATCCCAGCAATACTGGGGTTTGTAGAGTATGTTTTTGTTTCCAAGAGTGTGTGTTGAGTTGTGTGTGTGGTCAGTCCGCCCACAGACGGCGAGGGTGTTTTGCTGTGTGCGTGTCTTACCGGAGTCATACGGAGGGGAGCGTGTGTACTGCAGCCTCTCATCACGTGGCCCAGTGTCTCAGAAAACATGATCCTCAGCTCTCCTGAGTAGCAGTACACAGTGTCAATCTTAGGCCACCAGTCCAATGGAGACTGCAACAGAGGAATGGACCAAGGGTTAAACTCAATCCTTTAGGTTGATTATGGTGGGTGCTTACAGTGTTATCCAAATCAAAACCTTCTAAGATAACACGGGGCCTTCAGCCGTGTAGGATTTGTTGGGGTGGAGATGGACTTCTCCAGTTTGCCTGGAGGGGAAGAACGATGGCAGCTGTCCTCTCCTACTCTATTTGTTACCCACCCACCCAGACAGACAGACAGACACACACAGGAACAAAAGCAGCCTCTAACTTCTGCTCACAGACAGGAAGTGCTTTGGGTAAGGGGGGCGAGAGAGAGACCGGTAATACTCTCACTCCATCTCTCCTACACACACAGACACACACAGTCTCTCAGGCACATGGAGAGCTAATAAAAGGGTCTCTGTATGAAATCTGCCCTCAGGCACTTCCCATTGAAACACACACACACCACATAAGTGTCTGCAGCTCTTCCTCTCCCTGCATGGCTCAGCCAGAGTGAGATGGTAGTCCATCTAATGCCTGTATAATAAAGCCCAGTGTGTACAGTATGTGAGCCATTCCTACAGTAGTGACATCATATGCACCGAGTCACCACAGATAAGGTTACCACTGGTCATTGTAGACGTGCACTGTGTGCCCACAGCATTGGTCAGTTTTATATACTTTGGATGGTGGCACTGGACATTGGTATTGGGTGTGTTGATTGATCCCTTGACTCAAAGTTGGGCAATGACACCACACACTTACATTAGTGATGATTCTGTGTAGGGAGTTGACCAGGACAAAGTGAAAGGTGGGAGGGGAGGATGATGCCAGGCAGACCTACAGTGGGAGAGCCAAATAAATAGAGAGACGTTGAACAGAGATCACACAGTCCTTACTTCAACACACCAGTACGTGCTTAACATCAGTTAATGATAAATGTGTATCAACATAAACATTTCTATGCAATACTATACTCCAGAGGTCCACAGGAGTCCCAGACCTTAAAGTGATGGTTGTTATGTGGATTGATGCGGAAACAGGAGACAAAGCAGTCGATCATGAGGTCCACGTCTGCGTTCTGACTTCCCGCCCCTCTGGAGAAAGGCTTGGCTGGGTTGAAGAGCAGGGCCTGACAGGAGAAGGGAGAGACAAGGTAGATAGCATCAGCTGTGACTGGTTATCACTGGTGACTAATACTGTATACTATGATTATAATACTGTCCCATAACAGTGATAATCAGAGGACCATCTGTGGCTGGTGCTCACCTTGAGGTCCACTACGATGGACTGCACCAGGAGGAAGATGACAGAGTGGTCCTCCCAGTTGATGTAGGTGGAGGCCTTGCAGAGTTTGACACAGGCGATGGCAGCACTCTCAGTCAGCTGTTTACTGCCCCCATGGCCAGCCAGAGCCTTCCTCAGGTTATCCAGGAACAGTTTCTGTTAGGCAGACAGAAGAGTACTGTATGAGAGGAGAGGAAGACATGGCTGATTAAAACACTGGTGTCTGTGTTGTGTCTGACCTTGTTGACCTTGGTGTCCTCCACGGTCTCTCTGGAGAGTTCCTGTGTGATGTTGGGACAGAGGATGAGGAGGATGATCTGCAGGGGCCACACGGCTGCCTTCCTCTTGGCGCTCTCAGCAAAACTGTCCACCAGGTCAAACAGCTTCTCTGCACAGTCTGGGAGAGACACAGCCAAGCAACAACACAGTCAATAACACAGACATAGGATGAATCTCTGATTGTAACATTAGAACTGTAACAGCATCCTCACCAGACATGTCTGTCTGTGGCCTCTGGTATAGCATGGTGAACTCATCAGGGTAGTTCTCCACCCAGTTCCAGAAGGCCTGAGGGGGGAGAGAAGGGGGTTACATCAACTGCCTGGAAAGCACTGTCCTTATCCTCAACTCACAGAGAAGATTATTGACAACACACCAACTTGCAAGAATGTTTCCCTATCCTCAGCCAACTGAACTATTCAGATACTAATGTCACGCTCTGATTAGGAGAGATAAAAACTGTTTAAATGTAAAACTTCATAAAACAGTTAGTGTGTTTACTCGTCCTCTCAGTGGAGCCACACTTCAGCTTCATGACTGGGGCTTCTGGTTAGCCAGAGACAGTTAGTGTAAACACTAGTGTCCTGACTGCACTGAAGTGTATCCAGATGCCTGAGCAGCTCCACGTAAACTCAACAGACACTACAGTAGAGCAGGAGGAGAAGGGCAACAAGAGGAGAGAGGAGGAGAGACACCACTAGGTGGAGACAGTGAGTCTATAGACAGACATTGCAGAGAGAGAGAGCGACACAGAGAGCGAGACAGAGACAGACAGCGAAAGCGACAGACAGACAGAGAGCGAGACAGAGAGACATAGACCGACGGACAGACAGAGAGCGAGAGAGACAGTGAGAGACTCACCTTCTCTAAACTGTTGATGACACTTAGCTGGGCAGGCTTCTTGAGGGCTTTGAATTTAAACACAGTCTCTGCAGAAGGAGATGACAACCAATAGGAAGTCCACACTGAACATCAACAACGGTGCACAACTCAAAAGAAACAGAACTGTAGCTCTATCAAAATGTGACGTCTGTTGTCCTAAATAAAGCAACGTGACTGATAAGAATAGGTGTATACCTTGGAGCAGTTTCTTCAGCTTGGCACAGTCCACATTAATGTACTGGATGAGCTCAATGTCATGGACGTCCACTGTGTCCTCCGTACACACGGTGAGCTCCTGCAACCTGAGGGGAAACACAGCAAAGATTTATTAAAGATGATCCTTTTCATCTCATCAAATATTCACACTCAATAGCATCACATCATCACTACAAAGCTGTAGATAAGTAGCATTAGAGTATCATCATACATATACTAATCATCATCATACATACATACATACACTAGCCTATGGTGAAAACCAAACCCAATGGGAAATTGAATAATTAAAATCAGGTGGTTCGGTGAGTAAGACTACTAAAGCCTCAAAGAACTAGGGTTAAGTAGCAAATGATGGGTCATATAGTGCTTTGCCTTTGCGTGGTACTAACTGACATCAAATAGTTTGGATGACAGGGCAATGCTTTTAAGGTAAAAGCTCTGAAGAGCGAAAGGTGACACTTGGGAGTGGTTGAGGTCAACATTCTTTCCCTGTCCTAACATCACATAACATAACCTCATCCTCAGTCCTCATGTTTTAATAACCTGCTACTTCATCAGTCTGAGGCCTGCAAGTCATGGACCAATCAGACCACAGCACAGCTGGGTTAACAAGTGCAGACTGCGACTCACAGACACGATAGATACACGAGCGGAGCAGCACTCTTCTCTTCTGCCTCAGAACCAAATAGTACACCAGTGCAAGGAGAAGGGAGACAAAAGCTGTGCTTTTCTAAACTTCCACAAATAATTCATAAACCCTAGTGGTTAATGGTTAAACCAGATGTTTTCTCCCACATGCACGTCTTGTTCAGGCCCAGTGCCCAGATTCACAAAACCTTCTTAAGAAGACATTTCTTCTTAACTGCCCTTTTCCCCGTAACTATAGACTTAAGACGAAAATTAAGCAAAGTTGCTATTCCTCAAAAAGGTTATTGGAAATGTTTTACACTATTTCTTATGTTTCTCCTTAAGCAAAAAGTTAAGAAGAAATCAGATTCTTGAAAATAAAGTTATTGGAAATGTTCTTCATTTCAAGATAGCTAAACCCTTGTCTTAAACTCAGGGCAGTGAGAGTAAAAGCAATTGAAAGCAATTGAACACATTTAATTCACTCACAAACTTAATCTGAAAGTTTCAGTATTGATTATTTTAAACCAAAGAACATGTTTTAGAACTGTAATCTCAGGGTGTGTTTGTAAATAAATTCTGGAGTGCCAGATAGCACTCAGAGTGTGCTCTGGGCGTTCGTAAATTCAGAGCGTTATCAGATTGCCCGTTCATAAATTCAGAGTGTTTCGCTCTCGGAGCGTTCAGAGCGCACACTGGACGCTCTGGCCGAGGGTTGATCCGAGCGTTCTGACCTCACAACGGCAGTCAAGTACCCAAGCTAACTGGCTAACGTTGGCTAGCTTGCTAGCTACTTCCAGACACAAATGTAAGAACACCTCACTCTAACCATTTTACTTTACTCACCCTAGCAGAGCTGATTAGGCTGTTTTCATGTTATCCAGAGCGTTGGTAACTGTGCTGCTGGCAACAATTTAATTATGCTTTTTTGCCTACGTTTACTGACACCGGCCATATTCAACGGGTGTTGAGCGTTCGTAAATTCGAGATTGCTCTGAAATCGGAGTAGATAGCCAGAGTGAATTTACGAACGCACCCATATGAATTCCTAAGAACATTTTGAGGAACTGCACTTACGAACTATCTTATGAACGTTACGTTTTTTCGTTAGTAGTGTTTTGTGAATCCGGCCCAAGGTCCTTATTGGGCATGGTGCTCACAGTGGAACATTACTCCATCAGACCCAGACAAAGACACTCTTTATGAAGGCTGCTGACAGAGACTCCCTTTATTCATCTCCCCTAAATTTACTCTATCTATCTTAGGTGGGTGATAGCTCGATCTTCTCTCTTCCCCCTCGCTCTCATCAATCTACACACAATACCCCATAATGACAAAGTGAAAACAGGTTTTTAGAAATTTTAGCAAATGTATTCTAAATACAAAACAGAAATACCTTATTTACATAAGTATTCAGACCCTTTGCTATGAGACTTGAAATTGAGCTCAGGTGTATCATGTTTCCATTGATCATCCTTGAGACATTTCTACAACTTGATTAGAGTCCACCTGTAAATTCAATTGATTGGACATGATTTGGAAAGGCACACACCTGTCTATATAAAGGTCCCACAGTTGACAGTGCATGTCAGAGCAAAAACCAAGCCATGAGGTTGAAGGAATTGTCCGTAAAGCTCCGAGACATGATTGTGTTGAGGCACAGATCTGGGGTAGGGTCCCAAAACATTTCTGCAGCATTAGAAGTTTGGAACCATCAAGACTCTTCTTAGAGCTGGCTGCCCGGCCAAACTGAGCAATCGGGGGAGAAGGGCCTTGGTCAGGGAGGTGACCAAGAACCCGATGGTCACTGACAGAGCTCCAGAGTTCCTCTGTGGAGATGGGAGAACCTTCCAGAAGGACAACCATCTCTGCAGCACTCCACCAATCAGGCCTTTATGGCAGAGTGGCCGGACGGAAGCCACTCCTCAGTAAAAGGCACATGACAACCCGATTGGAGTTTGCCAAAAGGCACCTAAAGGACTCTCAGACCATGAGAAACAAGATTCTCTGGTCTGATGTAACCAAGATTGAACTCTTTAGCCTGAATGCCAAGCGTCACGTCTGGAGGAAACCTGGCACCATCCCTACGGTGAAGCATGGTGGTGGCAGCATCATGCTGTGGGGATGTTTTTCAGTGGCAGGGACAGGGAGAATAGTCAGGGTCGAGGGATAGATGAACGGAGCAAAGTACAGAGAGATCCTTGATGAAAACCTGCTCCAGAGCGCTCAGGACCTCAGACTGGGGTGAAGGTTCACCTTCCAACAGGACAACGACCCTAAGCACGACAGCCAAGACAACGCAGAAGTGGCTTCGGGACAAGTCTCTGAATGTGGCCCAGCCAGAGACCGGAACTGAACCTGAAAATAGCTGTGCAGCAACGCTCCCCATCCAACCTGACAGCTTGAGAGGAGAAGAATGGGAGAAACTCCCCAAATACAGGTGTACCAAGCTTGTAGCGTCATACCCAAGAAGACTTAAGGCTGTAATCGCTGCCAAAGGTGCTTCAACAAAGTACTGAGTAAAGGGTCTGAGAATACTTATGTTAATGTTATATTTCAATTTTTTGTTGTTGTTTTTTTTACAAAAAAAATCTGAAAACCATTATGGGGTATTTTGTGTAGATTGATAAGGAAAAAAACAATTTAATCTATTTTGGAATAAGGCTGTAACGTAACAAAATGAGTAAAAAGTCAAGGGGTCTTAATACTTTCCAAATGCACTGTACATTTAGTAACCCATCCTCTATGTGCATCCTTAGTCCTTCCATCTTGGCCTGTCCCTGCTCAGAGCAGGTTGGGCTGAGGGGAGAGTTGTGTAGTGTTAATACTCCATTCTGAGCAGGTTGGGGTGAGGGGAGAGTTGTGGGGTGTTTATGGTTAATGTCACCTGGTGGAGATGCGGCTGAACACAGCGTTGAAGTTGTTGCAGCTGAGGGAGAAGAGGACCCCGGAGGCGGAGTTACGGAGCTCGGCGGCGTGCTGGTGGCCCTCGCGGTACGTGTGGATGAAGTGACAGATCTCTGGCAGCAGCTGCTTCACCAGCATGGTCTCGTCCAGACGCATGCAGTCCTTCGGTTGCTGAGGGATGGAGGGAAGGGAGAAGAGAGGAGGAAGGAAAGGTTAGAGGTCAACAAGAAGAAAACCTTTCATCAATGTCCTCACTGCCCTCTTAACCCAGAGGAGAGAACCAACTGATAGCTGGGGATGAGGACCAAAACCATCCCACAAGGAGAATGGTCAGTCAGGCTCCAGTCACAAGGCTGGCATCCCTGAACAACACACCATGGACAGAGCCGAGCTGAGCACCACAAGAGCAGAGAGAGAGCTCTGCATAAATATTAAGTGTTTTCTCAAACGCCTACATTTTCCACTTCATAAATGAACTAGGATTCTTTTCATTGAAACGTTTCAATTCCATAGTCAGAAGAGTCTGTATAGCCTTCTCCCGCTAGAATGAACGATATACAGTACATCTTCTAGTAATCTATTGAAAGAACAGGCGCCTGTCAGTCACAAGGTGAGTGATGACAGGGAAACTGCTGGTTTGTCAGTCTGCTGTCTGTCCTGCCTCTCGGTACCCGTGTTATTTTTGTGCGCTGTGGTTGGCTGCAGTCAAATGTATTTTCACGGAGCAGGGAGAGCATGATGCTTCTTCATCGTCCCTGTGAGTGAATTTACATGTCCCATGTAATGTAAGTGGTAACAATTAGTTGAAATCCACTTAATTATTGTTTTGTGGCACATTCATTTAATTTATTTTGCGTGTTTCATATAGCCAGCCAAGGAGTCAGGGCGCATAGGCTATTTACTGTGCTTTAATTGACGACCGAAAAGTGTTTAACAGCAGACTACTTTATAAAAGGTGTCGAACTGAATGAATAAAGTCAATCTCCTATATCCCTTTGCTATTCATAAATCATACAACATAGTTAAATGTCCATGGTATCACATCGGGACAAGTCAACAAAATATCTTGTTTGTATTTTCCTAGGATTCTAAGTCCATGTCGAGACTTGCAAGTGACCGCTAAAGTGACTCGTCAGTGTAGCCTAGTGATGGGTTGTTAGCAAACAAACAGCTATTTTTGAACAGATCTTTTAAGTGAACGTCGGGACCGAGTTGGTGAGAGAGCTGTTCATTTGGCTCCCTAATCTACATACTGGTAGGCTACTACTGCTTTTTGGCGATTATTTGCAGATAAATTATGAAAACATTTGTTGAATATGTTGAATCCTCACTGCAGGAACAATAAGTATTGGAGAGAGAGCCTCATTCTGGTCCAAAATACTGCTGATGCCTTCTGTGTAGCAAAGCCCATGTTTAACCTGCTTCATTCTTCAAGCATACCTGTAGGTCTATAATGGGCCCCTGACTTTGTATAAAAATGGGGGTGCACAATCTGTGGGCTTTTTTTAAAATCCTGCAATTCTGTATTGTTTCTCAACAAGGAATCCATGTTTACTTTACAGAACATAACCTTTTTTCTTAGGTTTTTGCCACAATAAATTGAAAGAGTAGACTACACTAGTTTTTCTGACTAATCTACTGCCTTCCCTCAAAGTCCACCCACAGTGATTGATTGACAGGTTTGAACCCCTACCAACTATGTGACTCACAAGCAACCTGCTCCCTCCCCTGACAATCCCACCCACAGTGATTGATTGACAGGCCAAACTGTTAAAGGGATAGTTCACCCAAATTAGTGTCCACAGTCACAGAGCCAATAAAATACATAATTTTGAAGAACAAACATAATTGTGGCAATTCATATCTTGCAGTAAAACTGCAATTATATATTTAATCTCAAGAGAAGACAGGTTTAATGTTAAATAAGGTTATCTTATTAGGGCCGGGGCGATACCAGTATCGCGATACTCGTTAGTATCATGGCAAGGAAACAAAACAAGAAGCGGATTTCACTTCTTTAGGAAAACAGCCCTAATGTTGGAAACAAACATCATTATGTTGTCATCCATTGTCACATTGATTTATTTTCCAAGCTATAGCACACAATATTTTGCATACAGCAGGTTTTTAAAGGACCAGATCGTCACAGCCCTAGAACATATAGGCCTAGACCATATCCAAAACAACTTACAACACACTGAATTCATATATTTTCAGTCATTTTAATTGTAAAGTCATGTATTTCTACTTAATACCACAACTCATTTTCCCAATCTAGGAGGTAAAGTCGTTAAAGTAGTCAATAATTTAGCTGTGTATTTCGGATAGAATCAAGGCATTAGAATGTAGGCCACCAAAATAAGAGTTTGTTCTGCATTTTTCCCCCTGGGATCTGTCATTACCCCAGCACACCGTGGGAAGACTGGGGACAGAGGGTTCTACTTGGGGACAGTAGTGGTGGATCATTAAGTAAAATATTTCCTTGAAAATATAAGGATTTTCTAATTACTAGTAAGGGTTTAATATGTCATTATTTTAAATTGACTGTCAGTGACATGGGCAACTGAAAGAGGAAAGCCGTATATTGAATTAATTTAAAAGAACACTAATATATAGGGCTGGCACAGTTTCCGTATAAATGGTGTAACTGACGATTATGAATGAATACCTTCATTTAAAGAAAACTGCCATAACTGTAAAAAAGTACATAATCAACAAACAGCTGACTGAAGACGGGACGGCCTGGTATGAGTTCGTTTCCGCGGTAACATGGACTCTTTACAACGTGATGAAATTTGGTTGCTCCTTGCTGAAACAAGCAAGGTGTTGTATAAAATAAGTATTTGGTTGCCTAGGCAGCGCCCTCCTCCCTGCACAGCAGCACATGCAGTCAGGAGCGGAGGAGTGTAGAAAATGTGCTTTAACAAAATACTAATGTTTTGCTATTCAAACTATTAAAACGATGACCGCGGTCATTTGGCTGACCAATATCCGTCAACCAAAATTCCATGACCGTCACAGCCCTATGTGTCAATAACCTATCAACAAAGCAAAAATAGTTATTAAAAAAGCGTTCAGATTTCAATAACAAGGAGGACTTGAAGAACCCACTAACAGCTGTCCTCCATCCGCTAGCTCCCGGTGATAAAAAGAGCCAGAAACTTGGAGGCTGCGAATGTGAAGTCAAGATGAGGATGCACCTGGAAAAGCAATCTTCAGAAGTGGGCAGTGAGCACATCTTTACTGAGGAGAGGAGAGGAGGGAGAGGAACCAGGGGAATATTGGCTACTAACAGAGTTCCCTGAGCCTGAGAGAGAGAGACAGGACTCAAACACACAGTTAATTTGTGTGGGGAGGGGAACGGGCCCAGATCCAGAGCAAAGGCCTCTGGCCCAACTGAGACAAACAATCTCAACCACAGACAGCCCACCACATCCTATTGTGCTATGCTGATATCCAATGGAAATCTACTGATAAAAAAAACATAATACTGTCTTAGGACAGCATGCAGGGAGAAAGGGAAACAAATCAGGAAAGAGACATAGGGAGGAAAGAAGGATGAAGGGAGAGAGAGAGAGACTGAGAAATAAAAGCGACATGCATCCATTATTTAAAAAATATATATTAAGGGGAATGTCTAAGAGAAAAAAGAAAACAGGGTAGAAGATGTAGAGAGCCTTAAGAAAAGTTCCTCACCCCAGCAAGGCACTTCTCCAGTGTGTCCAGGATGATGAGCTGAGAGAGATACAGGTTCTTCTCCGCAGCCTCCCCAAATATTCGCTAGGGGAGAGAGAGGAGAGGGAGACATGGTTGAGACATCTGCAACACTGTACATGTCTCTATAGGCTACAACTGATGTTGCTTGCACACACACACACACACACACACACCCACCCACCATGTTGTTCACATTCTTCAGTATGTTTGTGAGGCCACTGATCACCAGTGAGAACTTATACTTGGAGATGTTGATCAGACATTCCTTGTTGTGCTCCGTGCTGACTTTGGTGTGAGTGTTCTGTTGGCCCACTTTAACTGGAAGCTGCAGAGGCGGGAAAAGGGAGAGAGTTTGCTTATACAGTGTGTAAATCCTTGATGTTGGTGCATTCATTGAAGTTGGTAACTTCGCTTTGCGTCCAATACACATAACCTTAACGTTAACCCTAACCATACTGTCAAGAGCATGGAGTACAGGAATAGCCAAGTGTTGTGTATACCATTTCCTGTCAATAAGTTCATCAGAGTGCGGCTACATGCACACAACAATACGATTATTGTGGATAGTCAGATTAATATAATAGTTTGTTTAATATGTTTACATGCCTTGCAAGAAGAATGATTTCCCTAATAATCCTGTTTACATGGACATCTGAAACCAGGCTACCTGATGGCACTTAAATAAATGCAAAAAATCGCCAATCAAAATAAACATTCTACAACAGAGACCATGTTATTTTTGCAAAGCCTATTTGATTCTGAGTTCGGACATATAAAGTTTGTATGTGAAAAATATTTCAAAGATGCATACTTTCAGTTTTTCCGAACTCACTTCACTCGCGCATACGCCTCGATCACACCGACAGCATCATTGCATTTTGGTACACCAGAAGTACATTCATTTCCAATGGGCCGCTGCGTTTGCCTTGCTGCATTGCGTTGCAGAGGCAGTTGCATAACGTTCTGTGTGGTGTATAGTTGGATTTACCGAACGTATGCAACAAATTGTATACGTAGAGGGCTTGACAGAAATGGTAGCAGAAGGTGAATGTTGAACTTTTGTTGCACACACATCCAGATGATGCTACATACCATTTTGCGCAATGACACTGTAGGTGTGATCGAGGCGTAAAGAGGGAGGCTTGCGCTACCAGTGCTGGCACATGTGCAGATCAAATACATCATTGGAATGCTGTTGTAAGCTGTTTACATGTCCTAATAATTCAAAAAATGTATCAGAAAAACAGGTGTTTTAATTGGCGTATGCTTACTTCGATTTTGACCTTTTGACCAATTTTGAGTGAAGTGGTTACATGACTATTGCCATACTCGGCCTAGTGCCATAATCAGTTTAATATCGAATTAATCAGTGTGCATGTAAACGTACTCAATGTTTTCAAGGAGGCCTATTCTTACATGTACTACTAAAGTTAAAATAATATAATAATATAATAATATGCCATTTAGCAGACGCTTTTATCCAAAGCAACTTACAGTCATGTGTGCATACATTTTTACGTATGGGTGGTCCCGGGGACCACCAAAGCATTGGATTGGTGTAAACATTGGCGAAAGTTTATTTCCATCATATTTTTTGGCGCCAGGATCGCTATTCCTTTTAAATCTAAGTCGCATTGAGATTGACGTTATAATTCTAACTAAACCTATGACCTGACCCATCACCTAAGGTAGCCTATTACTTCCCCCGAGTGGCAAGAAGTGACATCACAAATACACTAAAAACACTAAAAACTAAGCTCCTAGCCCCCCCACACATGCTTTCTGTCCCCAACACTAAAACTGAAACTACGTCTACATAATACAAAAACAAAATAACACATATTTTTAAACAACTAAAACTAAATTAAAAACTAGCAAATCAGGTCTGAAAACTGAAACTAAACTTCAAATATAAAAACACAGAGCTATAACAACCTTGAGTAGAAGAGACTAAAGGGATAGGGAGGAATGTCGAGTACTGGGGAAGCCTGGAAGGTGGCCCCTCCCTGAGTCTATAGTACTACACACACACAGGGGGTGGATGGGCTGAGCTGAGCTCACAGACACCCGCTA
Organism: Coregonus lavaretus; assembly: GCF_964263955.1. Taxonomy (NCBI): domain Eukaryota; kingdom Metazoa; phylum Chordata; class Actinopteri; order Salmoniformes; family Salmonidae; genus Coregonus; species Coregonus lavaretus. Next base: position 35,034,985 of record NC_140002.1, read on the forward strand.
CGGGCCATGCTCCGCTCCGTAGGAACAAAGAGGCCTTTGGCGCTGCGTCGCTCCCTTTTGGGCCACAGCTGCACACCTGCGGCAGTCTGCTGCTCACCCACATACACAAGCATGTGCGCGCGCACACAAGCACACACACAATTCACAAGTAGGACTACTAATGCAAACAAACTTACTTAGTCTGCAAAGTGCAGAGGAAGTCAAACTTGACCCTGTTTTGTACTATGGCTTCTTATAAGTACGCTAAACAAATAAAGGTATGGAGATCTGAGGTTGACACACCAATCCCAACCATCCGACAGGTCCAGAGGAGATTCCTCACCTATAGCAGGAGCAGGACCTAATACCCTGTCCCCCGGCCAAGGCCAGAGGCCACCACAACAGACCAGGGAGGGGCTGCTCCTCTCCTCTCCTGGCTCAGAGACATGTGCATGTGGGGATGGAAATGAGAGTCCCGAGACTTAAGCATCTTCCCTGCGAACACACACACACACAGAGTATGGCTTGTTGACATCCATATTCAGCCCAGGCCAACAGACACAGGGCCACTTTGTTTCACTTGCACAGTCTGAAATTCCTCTAAGGTCAATCCCTTTCCTTATGAGTGATTTGGCACCCAACAGGGCACTGAACACAATGAGGGGAGAGAGGAAGAGTACACTTCCCTTGTCGACGTAACGGCAGAAGATACACAAACGTGGTTTAAGAAATATTTTCTGAGTGCTGCCAACATAGAAACACTATTTAGGCGAGCACAGAAACACCATTAAGAGGTTGGGATTGTTGTGAATCATGGAGATATTTATGAGCTTTCATCCAAGATACCATCTAAAAAAGCCATGGCTCTTCTTCACTTGGCTGAGCTTCTCTTTCCAGGTCAGGGCTTGTAAGCAGCATCAGAGATCAACATCACATTTTCAATGAAAAGGTCAGAAAGATTTCATCCGCTTTCCTTAGGAGCTTTGGTGTTACAAGCTCAAGCACAACACATGCAAGCACTAGTATAAGACAGTATTATTAGATAATAATAAATTATAGGGCCTAATGTTGGAGCTAGGAACACAAGCATTTCGCTACACCTGCAATAACTTCTGCTAAATATGTGTCTGCGACCAATAACATTTGATATATTTTTTTTATGTTGTTTACACAATAGGGGAAAACAATCTGCTTTGACTGGAATCCCCTTCACACCTTTACACACTACATTATCATTGAATTACGCACGAGGAAAGTAGCCTACCTATCATTGGATTTAGAAAAGTGAGGGTTGGATTATTTATACGGTAATAATACCCAATAGTCTGCTCTGGCCTCGATGGGTCAAGCTCAGGTAATATCGCCTAACCTATAATGTCACAGTTGAGGGTTGAGCTGCTACTCTCAAAGCTGATTCTGACAGAAAGCAGTCTCAATCCCACCATAAGCCAACATACAAAATCCTCTTTAATGATTACAAAGCGCTATCAATAGGCTTAACAGCAAATTAGGCCTAATCTCCATTAAACCTTCATCAAAGTGCAATGAGCCACACCCAGCCACTTGGCCTTCCAAGCCAGAACAGTGAGCTAATGGATATCTGCTACAAGAGACAGGTAGGCCTATCGGCTTGATCTTAGGTGGAATAGTCCTCGGACTCTCCCAACCCTGGAAGACGGAGATTACTGGGGACATTAGACTAGTTAGGACTATGCTACCACAGACACTGTCAAAACTATGAATAGCGGATCTCAGAAACGAAGTATTGTGATAATGTCTCAATAACCTAAACATCCGGCCTGTTGCATACTGTCTATCCTCCTCATGTCATGCACTGTATGAATATGTCATTGATGTGTTTACCAATAGCTTAGATAGAACTGATAAGATTAACCATACATCCGATTAGCCTGCCCTGCATGGAGGTTTGAAGTAACCACATCCCCAAAACCAACCAACTTGGACACAGTAGCCTAAACAGCCACAATTACTAATCTCTCTCATATCCACTGAGCTTTTATACTAAATAGATAGTTGATAGTAATTGAATGTGTAAATAAATTAGAAGTGTTTGCCAATATGCCCACACAAGTCACTTTCCTCTTGCAACAATGAACAGGAACAAAAACGAATGCTCCCAGGGCTGAGATTTCCGGTTCGCTAATTTGTCATTTGATAAGATTCATTAGCCTATATTTATTTTTACATATGAAATATATGGAATTTCCCATTCCATAGGTTCATCATGTAGGCATAACATATATACACTGAGTGTACAAAACTTTAGGAACACTTTCCTAAAGTTGCATCCCTTTTTGCCCTCAGAACAGCCTCAATTCATAGGGGCATGGACTCTACAAGGTGTCAAAAGCGTTCCACAGGGATGCTGGCGGGAAACAATTGAGCTTGAAAAACCAAGCAGCATTGCAGTTCTTGTCACACTCAAACCGGTGCGCCTGGCAACTACTACCATACCGTTCAAAGGCACTTAAACATTTTGTCTTGCCCATTCACCCTCTGAATAGCACACATACTCAATCCATGTCTCAATTGTCTCAAGGCATAAAAATCCTTATTTAACCTGTCTCCTCCCCTTAATTTACACTGATTGAAGTAGATTTAACAAGTGACATCAATAAGGGATCATAGCTTTCACCTGGATTCACCTGGTCAGTCTATGTAATGGCAAGAGAAGGTGTTCCTAAACGTCACTGATCATAATTACATAGACATACTAGGCCTATACATTAGAAATGTAAATGTCAACATGTAAAAGCAACACTGCTTTGCATACAAGCTTAGTACTGTACAACCATAGCCCATATTGATACTGCATCATGTAGGCTAGCTATGATGTACAACAAGGAGAATGAAGATATTTGTGAGATTTTGTTTGTCAATGACATCAGTGAAGGGAGCAAAGTAGATCATTCATTCAGAAACAAGATTCGATACCCATGTTTCCCAATGCAATGGATGAGACCTGACTGTCAGTCTGCATTGAAAAGTCCACACACACATTGTAGGCTAAACAGACTGGACTCAGCTAAAATAACACAGGATGACTAGTTAACAGCTACTGTAATAGCTAACTGGCTATAAACAAACAATTTGTAGTATAGACAAACAATTTGATTTGTAGTCCAAGGTGAGTTACTAGGTAGGTAATGGAAATTGCATTTACAAATTAATTACTGGACACTAGTTTCAGGTGGACTAGCAACAAAGCTCGCAGTGGCTAGCTAGCTAACTATAGTTAGCACAGTGCTACTGGCAGAAGCTGAATGCATTGCTAACCAAGCTAACAATTCGCTGCCCAATTCTACATCTAGCTAGTTCCTCCTTCTTGACAGCAAGAGGAGTGCTCTGTCGACTCCTTTGTTTATATATTGAGAGTACATCCTCGTGGTATTATCCATATGGATTTTAAATGGTATCTCAAATGTTGGGGACAAATTTGCCCATGTGTTATTTCGCCCTCTCTGTCGCTGTCACTTGCTCCGGAGTACAGTGTGTGATGCGGCTCTGCAGGAGTGGTGTTGAGCAGGCGAGCTATTCATTCTAGCTAGCTAGCTAGATCCGCACAAAACACACCAGTCATGACAGTGCAGCTTTCTTCAAATGATCCCGTCGCTAAATGCACGACCTCCATGATGCTACTGGGAAAAAGCAGAGGCACAATGTCTGATACGATGTGTTATTCTTACCTGCTCGTCGAATCTACTAATTACGGCCTGAACCCATTCCACGGGTTTATGCGCCGCCATGGCCGGCCGGGTGCGAGCCGCGATGGGCCACTTGAATTCTCCGTATAAATAATGATTCCTCTGCAATTTGCAACCAGTTAATGATCAAATTCCGATGTTGACCAGGGATGGGGTTATTTTTCTTTATTTTAGCAGACACACCACCATGTCGCCATGACAGTACCGGAAGTTTGAATCCTCCATCTCAATGAAATGAAGCAGGCACTGATGCTGCTTTGAGAAACAGCTAACATTACTGCGCGTGCGTTGCAAGAATCTTTGCGGCGACTAGTATGAATATAAAAACGGGGGATTGGACCAATGCCGTGTGTTTTCATCAATGACAGGCTTTAGATAACAAACCGGTGATGTCACACTGCCTTATGATTTTAGATACAGAAGAAACAGAACCATAAACATTTTGCAGTTACATTAAAATACAAATGCATGACAACAGTAGACCAGATAGCCATTGGATGTGTGTACATCATCACTTGTACAATATGATACCGTAATATGTGCTGGTATTCTACGCTGTTGTTTAACCTTTTTCTCGTGCTATGTCCCTCCCTACCTCTTTTCTCCCAGGAAATAATTCAATGTTAATATTTAAGAAAGGACATGGGCTTGCCTTTAAACCTATGAATGATCTCTTAGCAGATTGTCCCTTAGAAAACATATTTTTCCCCATTCACCTTTCAGATGAGCCTTTCGTTCATACAGTATGAATAGAGTAGCCCACTGGCTGCTATTTGTGAATGTGTCTGTGTCTGTGGAGTGAGGAGGGAGGGAGTTCCTTAATAGCCAATGAGAAAGTCGGAAGTTCTGTATCTAGTGTTAGGTAATATACATAGTATTTCTTATGACAACCTAAGGGCACAGTCTAATCCATTGCATAAGAACAATTATTGTTTTACTATACTGAACAAAAATATAAACGCAACATGCAACAATTTCCTTTAAGGAAATCAGTCAATTGAAATAAATTCATTAGGCCCTAATCTATGGATTTCACATGACTGGGCAGGGGCGCAGCCATTTTTTTATTTGTTTTATTTTTTAAATTTTATTTCACCTTTATTTAACCAGGTAAACCAGTTGAGAACAAGTTCTCATTTACAACTGCGACCTGGCCAAGATAAAGCAAAGCAGTGCGATAAAAACAACAACACAGAGTTACATATGGGGTAAAACAAAACAAAGTCAAAAATACAACAGAAATAAATATATATACAGTGTGTGCAAATGTAGCAAGTTATGGAGGTAAGGCAATAAATAGGCTATAGTGCAAAATAATTACAATTAGTATTAACACTGGAACGATAGATGTGCAAGAGATGATGTGCAAATAGAGATACTGGGGTACAAATGAGCAAAATAAATAACAATATAGGGATGAGGTAGTTGGGCGGGCTAATTTCAGATGGGCTGTGTACAGGTGCAGTGATCGGTAAGGTGCTCTGACAACTGATGCTTAAAGTTAGTGAGGGAGATAAGTGTCTCCAGCTTCAGAGATTTTTGCAATTTGTTCCAGTCATTGGCAGCAGAGAACTGGAAGGAATGGCGGCCAAAGGAGGTGTTGGCTTTGGGGATGACCAGTGAGATATACCTGCTGGAGCGCATACTACGGGTGGGTGTTGCTATGGTGACCAATGAGCTAAGATAAGGCGGGGATTTGCCTAGCAGTGATTTATAGATGGCCTGGAGCCAGTGGGTTTGGCGACGAATATGTAGTGAGGACCAGCCAACAAGAGCGTACAGGTCACAGTGGTGGGTAGTATATGGGGCTTTGGAGACAAAACGGATGGCACTGTGATAGACTACATCCAATTTGCTGAGTAGAGTGTTGGAGGCTATTTTGTAAATGACATCGCCGAAGTCAAGGATCGGTAGGATAGTCAGTTTTACGAGGGCATGTTTGGCAGCATGAGTGAAGGAGGCTTTGCTGCGAAATAGGAAACCGATTCTAGATTTAACTTTGGATTGGAGATTCTTAATGTGAGTCTGGAAGGAGAGTTTACAGTCTAACCAGACACCTAGATATTTGTAGTTGTCCACATACTCTAGGTCAGACCCGTCGAGAGTAGTGATTCTAGTCGGGTGGGCGGGTGCAAGCAGCGTTCGGTTGAAGAGCATGCATTTAGTTTTACTAGTGTTTAAGAGCAGTTGGAGGCTACTGAAGGAGTGTTGTATGGCATTGAAGCTCGTTTGGAGGTTTGTTAACACAGTGTCCAATGAAGGGCCAGATGTATACAAAATGGTGTCGTCTGCGTAGAGGTGGATCTGAGAGTCACCAGCAGCAAGAGCGACGTCATTGATATACACAGAGAAAAGAGTCGGCCCAAGAATTGAATCCTGTGGCACCCCCATAGAGACTGCCATAGGTCCAGACAACAGGCCCTCCGATTTGACACATTGAACTCTATCTGAGAAGTAGTTGGTGAACCAGGCGAGGCAGTCATTTGAGAAACCATGGGTGGGCCTGGGGGGGCCTGGGGGGGCATAGGTCCACCCACTTGGTAGCCAGGCCCACCCACTGGGGAGCCAGGCCCAGCCAATCAGAATTAGTTTTTCCACACAAAAGGGCTTTATTACAGACTCAGTTTCATCAGCTGTCCAGGTGGCTGGTCTCAGACAATCCAGCAGGTAAAGAAGTCGGATGTGGAGGTCCTGGGCTGGCGTGGTTACACGTGGTCTGCGGTTGTGACAAATCAAAATATATTTTATATTTGAGATTCTTCAAAGTAGCCACCCTTTGCCTTGATGACAGCTTTGCACACTCTTTTGTATCTACTGTGTTTAACACTTTTTTGGTTACTACATGATTCCATATATGTTATTTCATAGTATTGATGTCTTCACTATTATTCTACAATGTAGAAAATAGTAAAAAATAAATAAAAACCCTTGAATGAGTAGGTGTGTCCAAACTTTTGACTGGTACTGTATATCAAAGCAAAAGCGAGATTTGCTCTGACATACCATGTCTATTGTCACACTGTGTATAGGATATCAGTCCTAATGTACTGACTGCAACGTGGTCTAAGAGCATTTTGTATTATTCTGTACATAAATGTTAAGGTTAGGAGTTAGGTTAAAGGGTTAAGGTTAGGGTTAGGGGAAGGATTAACTAAAAGGGTTAAGGTTAGGGGAAGGGTTAGCTACCATGTTAAGTAGTTGCAAAGTAGATAAAAAGTAGTAAGTAATTGCAAAGTTGCTAATGAGCTAAAATGCCAAAGTTGTCAGTGATGAAATTTGAACACCCAACCTTTGGGTTGCTAGTAAGTAAGTAACCTTCTATCTTATGTAACCACACCTAACATAACGTACTAATTTGAGTGTCCCGGATTTACGTTTACTATGTTACTAGTCTATTAAAATCAGAGGTGCGTTCAGTTCGCTTGATCGTTTGCTACGTTGCAGAACGGTTTGTACTGAACGACACGTTTCCCCAAAACGTTCTTGTACATTCTTGAACAGACTTTGAGGTACATTTGCTCCGGTTTGGTGGGTGTGGCTTGAAACAATGAGTGACGTATTTAAAGGGAAGTGGCCATGCTGACAGAATTCCCCAACCTCCCTGTTTTTCAACTGGTAGTTCAGTACAGCACCGTTTCCGTATATTTGACTACTTTAGCAACGTCATCGTATTTCCAGGCACTATAGTTTCATTTAGACCAGGGTTTCACAAACTCGGTGCACGTTTTTTGAGTTTTTGCCCTAGCACCACAGCTGATTCAAAAAATCAACTCATCATCAAGCTTGGATTATATGAATCAGCTGTGTAGTGTTAGGAGTGTTAGGAGAAAAAGCAAAAACGTGCACCCCTTTGGGAGCCGAGGATCGGGTTTGGGAAACGCTGGTTTAGATTCAACAGTAGCCTCCATCCAGAATGACTGGGCTTTTCACCACTTTAGGGCACCACTATGGTGCCACCGATAGAGGGCAGCTTCAGAACGTTCATAATAACCGCATGACGTGACCGAGGTGCAACCTATAGACTCTTTTCCAGTACACGACACACTGACATCACGCACAGATGCGCGCGACTCTTGGCGGCAGTAAGAAAGCCATCGCCATCTGTGCCCATTCAACATATCCTAGATTAAAATTTGTATTACTTCTAAACAAAATATTTTTTTTGCGTTCTCATACCCTTACAATTATGTTTTGACTCTTGCTTGAACAGTGGCTAAGATTATATTTGGTTGTGATTTTTGCAAAATAACTATTTTGGATGCAGCAGTTGTTATTTAGAATGCTAACACTCATTGACATTATAGCGAAAGCCATTTTACTGGTTGAAGTTGAAATGTTTTTAAAGTATAATGCAGTTGATTTGCGATGATGAGACAAACATTATATTAAGCAGGACATTCATACCAGCCTTAAAATCCAATTATAATCCAAAAGAAGTGTGAAATGCACTCATAAGCAACATGTAAATAGAGCCTTTTTTTGCTGCCATTCTATAATGATGAGTGAGAATTTTACAGACGAACAAATATCCTATCGCTCCAAAAATGATAACCTCCACTGTTATTGTAATGGTGAGAGGTTAGCATGTCTTGGGGGTATGATATTTGTGCATCTGTAACTTTCTCACTCATCATTATTCACGATTCATTCAGGACTATCCATAATCATGGTAGCATCCACATGAATGTAGAAGTGTTTAGAAACATATTCTATTCTTATTTACAATAAAAGTGACTCCAAAATGACACAGTACATTATTTATCATTCATTTCTATTGGGCACAAAATAATCTGAAACACAAGCAAAACAAACAGCAAATGCATCCAACAAGTTTGTAGAGTCATACGCTTGATGTAATCATTGCATGCTAGGAATATGGGGCCAAACACTGAACTTTTGACTACTTTAATACACATATAAGTGAATTTGTCCCAATACTTTTGGTCCCCCTAAAATGGGGGGACTATGTACAAAAAGTGCTGTAATTTCTAAACAGTTCACCCGATATGGATGAAAATACCCTGTACTTTAACCTCATAGTCATTGTATCATTTAAAATCCAAAGTGCTGGAGTACAGAGACAAAACAACACAAATGTCACTGTCCCAATACTTTTGGAGTTCACCATATCTACTGCTGTACATATCATTCTTAATATTTTGTGTAAATTAAATTAAAGAAATGTCAGAACGAATCTAATTAACAACCCAAATAGCACTGTAATAGTATTATTTATTTTTATTATTTGTGTACTTGATTGACATTGTACTGCATTGTTAGGAGCCAGTAACATAAGCATTTCGCTGCACCCGCAATAACATGCGACCAGTAAACTTTGATTTGACTGACTTACTTTGTCATCCAAATTTGTTGACATGTAATGTTACCATGCTTTGATCCTGTGTGAAGGGGCTCTTTGTGAATAAGATGCCATTTTGGACACCTCAGAAAGGATATCAAATCACATGCTGCAAAATGAACTAATTTCACTCATCTAAAGAATGTTGCATAGACATCTGTTTTAGAGAAAGAAAGGCCAACTTGTGCAGCACTGGTCTACATCATTTTGGTACAACCAGGCAGTCATGGGCAGCTCCAGGGAGGGGCAAGACAGTACTGAAGCCCTGTCAAGAATAGGCTTAGCACCCCCAAGAAAGAATGTATTTGTACATGCACGCATGTACACCATAGAAAAATGAAAAATGTATGCACTCACTAACTGTAAGTCACTCTGGATAAGAGCGTCTGCTAATTTACTAAAATGTAAATGTAATAGATTGAAAGCACCCCTACGCAACCACTAGCCTACCTCTTAGCTAGCCCAGTGAAAAATGACTGGTGCCGCCACTGCAGGCAGCAAGGATGGAGGGCTGCCAGGAGGACTACAGGTGAAAAGGATGGCTAAAAGGTAGTCTTTGTGAGAGAAAAATATATATATAACCAATTGGCCTCTGATTGCTGATGGCTTCAGATTTGTCAGCTTGCTTGTAGCAGCAAGTGAGGGGAATCTATAGGTGATGGATCAGACATCCCAGCCAGAGCAATCTGTCGACCGGCCTACCAGCCTATTTCAAACAACCTGGAACTCCCAGAGTCATTTGAATAATTATAATGATTCACAGCACTGTTAATGTCATCAGTATTTACCTTGTCAAAATCTTCAGAATTGAGCTTTTAATAAAAAATCCGAACCATCCCACTACAATCTAAACCAGGACGAAGTTAGTAATTTTATCAGAACCTCTCTGCCCCCTAGCGGTGATGTAGAATTATGACAACATCTTATTATGAATTATGACAACATCAACATTGTCGGTACAGAGGGAACAGACATACAGTAAGTATCAAGTGGGCGGTCTGGAATTGGATCAATAGAAGACTATATTTCACAGTGTACTCTAAATTAAATTGTTTATGAAATAGATAAAATATTGATGAAAACATCTTGGCCAACATAGCAAAATGGCACCATTTTTTCAACACAGAAAATGTCCACACACAGAAGGCATGATTTCTCACACATCAGTCTTTATAATGCCCTGATCAGATCCTACTACCGCTCACCTTTGACCTCAGTGTATGTAACTCAAACCAGAACAGAGTCATTACTTAGACCAGCACAGAGGACAGGCTCACGTCCCCTTCCACCTCCAGGATATCTATCTGCTGGAGCAGGAAGTGGCGGTGGTTGTAGCTGAACATCTGGGCTCCGTTCACCATCACCCTGTAGCACTTGGTGTCACACATAATGGTGACCTGAAACACAGAACCTGACATGAGTGCTGAGTTTATCCAAGGAAAATAATACGGTACCATTGCAGCTAAAACACATTCAGAACTAATTTTAGCTCAAATTGTTGTCAATGCACAAAAAGTCAAAAATCCCAAATAAACGTTAAAATATAGCTAGCTTCCATACTACAGTATACAATCAGGTATAATGTAGTTTATACCGTAAAAGGCTGGCCTCTGTAGAAGGGCATGCCCCTGTCCTCTCCTCTGGACCCCACTGTTCCTTCAGCAGACTATTACGCACTACAACGTTCTCATTAAACCTGGGGTTGAAGTGGAGCGCCAACCCCGAGTCGAAACGCAGGTTGACGCAGAACCTGGAACCATAAAGACCATGATCATGGTTATAAGGCTTGACCAGGAATGTCAGGTTAGTTTACTAAATAAATTAACGCTCTGTGGTAGATACAGGAAAGAGTGTACAAAGGTAAGCCTACAACGAGTATCACCCTTACCTATGTCGGCCATTGATATGCTGAAGGAATGACATAGTACTGTATAGCTCTGTAATGTTCTGTTTCTATAGAGGGAGAACATTGCTGGTGGTGAGTGTTACACAATCGTGAAAGAAAAATTATACAAATAATTTGGAGGGCGACAGACAAATCTAAAAAGGACCTATTTCCTTATTATCTATCTGTATTGTCTGTAATGTACAGGTACACGATTCATAGTACCAACTTTGACCCATAGCAGGTGACAAGCAAATTAATGATGCAAGATGTGTTTAAATGAGTAAGTGTTACTTACTTATCAGCGTTGTGGTTGACCACACCCTGGATGATGATGTTTTTGCCTTGGTAAAGTCCACCTGCCATTATGTTTTTATAAGGCACAACCTGAGAACAGAGGATCCATAACATCACCATATCACCCTAACAATCTGTTTCGATACTACATAAATTAATGTAATTGTTCAGTCTGCACTTAAGTCTGTAGGTTAAAGAAGGGGTACTTACGAAGGATGGCTGGGGGGTGTATGGAAGGGGTGTCTATAAAATAAACACTGTACATTACCATCTGAAGAATAGCACCTTTCAGTACAGTCTCTAAACTACTTTAACCTTGTCAGAGCTTCATATTCATTTCAGCTTTATTAATTTATATAGATCAATGATACAACTCCAATCAAATTCCTGATGTTGGCCTCTACTCTACAAATTCTGAACTCTAAAAAGTTGATTCATTTGAATGCAACGCACCTGAACAAATCCTGGGGCACAAAATGCAGCCGAGAAAGCCTACAAAACAGACAAACAGCTGTCAAACAAGTATCAAATTAAACAAGGAAAGCATTAAAACAAGGAGATCATCCCTCAAAGCTAACATTGACTGAATGGAATGAAATGCAGTCATTTTATGGTCCCGTGTAGCTCAGTTGGTAGAGCATGGCGCTTGCAACGCCAGGGTTGTGGGTTCGTTTCCCACGGGGGGCCAGTATGAACATAAAAAAAAAAAAATGGTATGCACTCACTAAGAGCGTCTGCTAAATGACTAAAATGTAAATGTAAAAACACCCACCACCAGAAAAAAATTCTCAATACACCAAATTAGCCTTCAACCCAGCATGCTATAATCTACCTGTGTGGCATTACACAATTGAGGAGGAGTTTTGGGACCTGATTTACTTTGACGAGATCTATTTCGGTTCCGTTGACCCTGTAAACAAAGTGTCTATCTTGGGTTATGGCCTATGCTACTGTTTTGTGAGGACACAGATATGTAGTAATGTGCTTAGTAGTAATGTGCTTACTACTAATTACAAGTGTTTCCATACAACTGCAGGCCTTATGTAACTCCAAATACCAAAAACATTTCTATAACTAAGAATCCTATTGATCAGTATGTCTGTCATATGGAGAATACTCACACTGTGTGGATGGCCAGGATATCCTGGTTGGGGAGGAGGTAACTGGAGAAAATAAAATACATCACATTAAATTTTGCTGTGTAGGATATGGACAGACTCTCTTGGTTAACACATGTAAGTCTGAATACTATTTATTTAATTTATTAAAGTAGGGACTTTGATTTAAGTAGGAACTGAGGGAACTACTTATTTTGGATGCTAAAAAGATGTCCAAAACATCCTTACAATCATTATACACTCCGACCATGACAATTGCAAGTTGCAACCTGTTTTGCCAACTGGGTGGCATTCCAAACAACTGGCCAAGATAAGCAAATATGTCCTTGTTCAAGGTTGATCCTTTGGAACGCAAAGGTGTACTGTATTCTCCCAAACGGAGGACCTGTCAGATACTCACTGTCACTGCAGGGTTGGAGAAGGCAATGGATTGGATCTCCACTCCCCCATCCACGGAGATGGTGTCCACTCTGGAGAATGACAGCCGGTGCAGGTACTCCATGAAGTGGGCACCACTCACAATCATCTGGGATAAGACAGGATTTAGGAGAGACAAGAAATCAATGGCACATGGAGGAAAAATAATGAATAAGGGTTTGAATATGTTTTGCTCTCGAATAGAGATAAGATTCAATTCAATAAGTCCACAGTAAAAAAAAAAATGTGATAAGTCTCCTGACCGAATATGAATCTTGGTTGACCAGGAACATGAGGGTAAAGTTGGCCCCCCGGGTCATGGGTGCAGGGTATCCATTCATGCTCCTCTGAGCCCCACTTAGAGTGCTGCATGGTGTTGCAGATCACAACGTCTAGGAAGCCGTCATATCGGGGGTTGAAGTGGAGGGCTACGTCGGGATTTCCTCTTGAGCCACATTGCAAATTCACATGAAACCGACACGGAGTACAGAGAGAAGAAAGCGGGCCATATTTTAAAGTGATTCGGTTTAACAAGATCCCCTTCTGTGCTGATAGTGAGTGACAAGATTGAGCTAAAGGAGATTTGGCTGTCCTACAGTGAAAAAGAGATGCATGTCCTACTAGGTAGGTCTACCTCTGGGCTCCTGGCAGGACTCTCCCTGTCACAGTGATGGTCTTCCCCTCATGCAACCATGGCGTGTTGACACACTGGTGGTTTGTTGTGGCCGAGTATTGGTGCTAAACCGTGTTGTTGGAGTCCGGCATGCTAGCTGGCTGTGGCGTCTTATGACTAGGTGCCCTGGACGATTTTCACGGAAGAATACTGTACCTAGTTAGCTAGCTGAATAAACTAAGTTAGTCTATTCCTAGAAAACATTGAGCCGCTGTAGTTTACAACAATTATAGTTTCTGAGGTGGAAGTTGGGAGAGTTATATTTGGGTGTTGTGGTGAGGGAGGCCCCGCTCTCTCCTTTCCCAGATGTTTAGTTCATTTCATTCCGATCTCCTTTGCATTATTGTAGCCATTTTCTGCAGCCTGTCAACTATGCCTCTGTCTATCCCTGTTCTCTCCTCTCCGCACAGGCTATACAAACGCCTCACACCGCGTGGCTGCTGCCTCTCTAACCTGGTGGTCCCTGCACGCACCACCCACGTGGAGTTCCAGGTCTCAGGCAGCCTCTGGAACTGCCGTTCTGCTGCCAACAAGGCAGAGTTAATCTCAGCCTATGCTACCCTCCAGTCCCTCGACTTCTTGGCGCTGACGGAAACATGGATTACCACTGAAAACACTGCTACTCCTACTGCTCTCTCCTCGTCTGACCATGTGTTCTCGCATACCCCGAGAGCATCTGGTCAGCGGGGTGGTGGCACAGGAATCCTCATCTCTCCCAAGTGGACATTCTCTATTTTTCCCCTGACCCATCTGTCTATCTCCTCATTTGAATTCCATGCTGTCACAGTCACTAGCCCATTTAAGCTTAATATCCTTGTCATTTATCGCCCTCCAGATTCCCTTGGAGAGTTCATCAATGAGCTTGACGCCTTGATAAGTTACTTTCCTGAGGATGGCTCACCCCTCACAGTTCTGGGGGACTTCAACCTCCCTACGTCTATCTTTGACTCATTTCTCTCTGCCTCCTTTCCACTCCTCTCCTCTTTTGACCTCACCCTCTCACCGTCCCCCCCTACTCACAAGGCAGGCAATACGCTTGACCTCATCTTTACTAGATGCTGTTCTTCTACTAATCTCACTGCAACTCCCCTCCATGTCTCCGACCACTACTTTGTATCCTTTTCTCTCTCGCTCTCCTCCAACACTACTCACTCTGCCCCTACTCAGATGGTAATGCGCCGTCGCAACCTTCGCTCTCTCTCTCCCGCTACTCTCTCCTCTTCCATCCTATCATCTCTTCCCTCTGCTCAATCCTTCTCCCTCCAATCTCCTGATTCTGCCTCCTCAACCCTCCTCTCCTCCCTTTCTGCATCCTTTGACTCTCTATGTCCCCTATCCTCCCGGCCGGCTCGGTCCTCCCCTCCAGCTCCGTGGCTTGATGACTCATTGCAAGCTCACAGAACAGGGCTCCGGGCAGCCGAGCGGAAATGGAGGAAAACTAGACTCCCTGCGGACCTGGCATCTTTTCACTCCCTCCTCTCTACATTTTCTTCATCTGTTTCTGCTGCTAAGGCCACTTTCTACCACTCTAAATTCCAAGCATCTGCCTCTAACCCTAGGAAGCTCTTTGCCACCTTCTCCTCCCTGCTGAATCCTCCTCCCCCTCCCCCCTCCTCCCTCTCTGTGGATGACTTCGTCAACCATTTTGAAAAGAAGGTTGACGACATCCGATCCTCGTTTGTTAAGTCAAATGACACTGCTGGTCCTGCTCACACTGCCCTACCCTATGCTTTGACTTCTTTCTCCCCTTTCTCTCCAGATAAAATCTTGCGACTTGTGACGGCCGGCCGCCCAACAACCTGCCCGCTTGACCCTATCCCCTCCTCTCTTCTCCAGACCATCTCCGGTGACCTTCTCCCTTACCTCACCTCGCTCATCAACTCATCCTTGACCGCTGGCTATGTCCCTTCCGTCTTCAAGAGAGCGAGAGTTGCACACCTTCTCAAAAAACCAACAACTACAGACCAGTATCCTTTCTTTCTTTTCTCTCCAAAACTATTGAGTGTGCCGTCTTTAGCCAACTCTCTTGCTATCTCTCTCAGAATGACCTTCTTGATCCAAACCAGTCAGGTTTCAAGACTGGTCATTCAACTGAGACTGCTCTTCTATGTGTCACGGAGGCTCTCCGCACTGCTAAAGCTAACTCTCTCTCCTCTGCTCTTGTCCTTCTAGACCTGTCTGCTGCCTTTGATACTGTGAACCATCAGATCCTCCTCTCCACCCTCTCTGAGCTGGGCATCTCCGGCGCGGCTCACTCTTGGATTGCGTCCTACCTGACCGGTCGCTCCTACCAAGTGGCGTGGCGAGAAGCTGTCTCCGCACCACGTGCTCTCACCACTGGTGTCCCCCAGGGCTCAGTTCTAGGCCCTCTCCTATTCTCGCTATACACCAAGTCACTTGGCTCTGTCATATCCTCACATGGCCTCTCCTATCATTGCTACGCAGACGACACACAACTAATCTTCTCCTTTCCCCCTTCTGATAACCAGGTGGCGAATCGCATCTCTGCATGTCTGGCAGACATATCAGTATGGATGACGGATCACCACCTCAAGCTGAACCTTGGCAAGATGGAGCTGCTCTTCCTCCCGGGGAAGGACTGCCCGTTCCATGATCTCACCATCACGGTTGACAACTCCGTTGTGTCCTCCTCCCAGAGTGCGAAGAGCCTTGGCGTGACCCTGGACAACACCCTGTCGTTCTCCGCTAACATCAAGGCGGTGACCCGATCCTGTAGGTTCATGCTCTACAACATTCGGAGAGTACGACCCAGCCTTACACAGGAAGCGGCACAGGTCCTAATCCAGGCACTTGTCATCTCCCGTCTGGATTACTGCAACTCGCTGTTGGCTGGGCTCACTGCCTGTGCCATTAAACCCCTACAACTCATCCAGAATGCCGCAGCCCGTCTGGTGTTCAACCTTCCCAAGTTCTCTCACGTCACCCCGCTCCTCCGCACACTCCACTGGCTTCCAGTTGAAGCTCGCATCTGCTACAAGACCATGGTGCTTGCCTACGGAGCTGTGAGGGGAACGGCACCTCCGTACCTTCAGGCTCTGATCAGTCCCTACACCCAAACGAGGGCATTGCGTTCATCCACCTCTGGCCTGCTGGCTCCCCTACCTCTGCGGAAGCACAGTTCCCGCTCAGCCCAGTCAAAACTGTTCGCTGCTCAGCAAAAAACAACACTTGACCAGGCTAGGTCTGCCTGATAAGATTAGGGACTTTGCAAGAGACTTAGTTGAACACTTTAAACGTTCACAATGGCCACATCAAGCATTTTGTAACCAATAACAATCTAAAAGGTTATGGTATCCTTTCTTCTTACCTTCTTTCATTAATTATATCAATCACTTAAGTTTTTAGGTGTCAAATTTGGATATGAAAATGACAGAAAATATAGACAGACCTATTCAATGTTTTTCAGTCCTGTTCCTGAGGAACCCATTTTTATTCTAGTCCACTAAACTCATTACATTTACATTTACGTCATTTAGCAGACGCTCTTATCCAGAGCGACTTACAAATAGGTGCATTCACCCTAAAGCCAGTGGGATAACCACTTTACAATATCTTTTTTTTATTTTTTTTTATCCTATCATCACTAACATACCCATTGCACCTGATTTTAGTTGCATCAGATGTGCTGGTGGGTGCTGGGCTAGAATAAAAATGTGCAATCTTGGGTGCTGGGCTAGAAGAAAATGTGCAATCTGTGGGTCCCGAATATAAAAATATAGTGGAACATTACACCAAAAATAAAGTACCAAAATGACTCCCGAAACTCACATATACTGGGGCCTGAAAAAAGACATGTGAATAATGTCGAAGTAGAATTCTTACCGGATTGTAAAACGGTTGCTGACAAGCCATGCTTCAAAGTGGCTCTCATCTGTCTGTTCGATTTTTTGGCGAATCTAGAGTGCAGCACGCAGACGTCTGGCAGTTCAATTCTACCGCGTTCAAAACAACTGGGAATTCGGAAAAATACGAGGTGAAATCATGACGTCAGTGATCTTCAGGTCGGGAAGTAAGAGCTCTAGGAGGCACAATTTCCCAGTTGGAATTCCGAGGTAGTTTTTTCCCCGAGTTCCCTGTTGTTCTGAACGCACTGAAGTCGGAAGTCAGAGATTTCCGAGTTCCCAGTTATTTTGAACGCGTCATTCGTAAATTATTTTGTTTCCTCTTGCATAAATTTCGCCATCCGCGATCCGCTCTTCAGTTTCCTCCTGAATTTTTGTGCGCGAATACACAATACTTTACGGTATCGCGTATTTTCTGGTAGGGAAACTGAGTCGGATGCACTCTCGTGCACAGATAGAGACGATAGCTACAAATAATTCCAAGCAAACAGTTTGAATCACACGTATTCAATCTTCCATAATCAAAATTATACCAAATCGTTTATTTCATTTTCGTGCCTTATCAAAAATTACTTTGATATCACAGGTGAGGTTTACAGTCATGACAAAACACAGCACGCACACACAGCGCGCGCACACACACACACACACACACACACACACACACACACACACACACACACACACAGCTTCACAGCAAGATCTAAGTGAGCTTGAGTTGACCCTTGTATTAATTGTTTTATTTTTGCACCGTCTCTATGCACACTCACTGGACTCTACACACTCACACACACAGACATTCCAACACACACATAACATTCACACGTATTTATACTCTACACACGCACAGTTGCACACAAACTCACTTACAATCATCATTTAACCTGCTGCTACTCTGTTTATCATATATCTTGATGCCTAGTCACCTTACACCTATATCTACCTCGATCGCTCCAGTATCACTGCACATTGTAAATATGGTATTGGAACTTACCGACTTGGAACTGAATACTTGCCTTTGGAAAGTATTAAGACCCCTTGACTTTTTCCACATTTAGTTACATTACAGCCTTATTCTAAAATGGATTAAATTGTGTTTTTCCCTCATCAATCTATACACAATCCCCCATAATGCAAAGCAAAAACAGGACTAGAATTATTTTGCATATTTATTTAAAAAAAGAAGGAAATATGACATTTACATAAGTATTCAGACCCTTTACTCAGTACTTTGTTGAAGCACCTTTGACAGCGATTACAGCCTCGAGTCTTCTTGGGTATGACGATACAAGCTTGGCACACCTGTATTTGGGGACTTTCTCCCATTCTTCTCTGTAGATCCTCTCAAGCTCTGTCATGTGTGGCTCAGTTGGTAGAGCATGGCGCTTGCAACGCCAGGGTTGTGGGTTTGATTCCCACAGAGGACCAGTACAAAAATGTATGCACTTACTGCTGTAAGTCGCTCTGGATAAGAGCGTCTGCTAAATGACTAAAATGTCAAAAAATGTTGGATGGGGAGCGTCGCTGCACAGCTATTTTCAGGTCTCTTCCGAGATGTTCGATCTGGTTCAAGTCAGGGCTCTGGCTGGGCCACTCAAGGACATTCAGAGACTTGTCCTGAAGCCACTCCTGCGTTGTCTTGGCTGTGTGCTTAGGGTTGTTGTCCTGTTGGAAGGTGAACCTTCGCCCCAGTCTGAGGTCCTGAGCGCTCTGGAGCAGGTTTTCATCAAGGATCTCTCTGTACTTTGCTCCGTTTATCTTTCCCTTGATCCTGACAAGTCTCCCGGTCCCAGCCGTTGAAAAACATCCCCACAGCATGATGCTGCCACCACTATGCTTCACCGTAGGGATGGTGCCAGGTTTCCTCCAGACGTGACGCTTGGCATTCAGGCCAAATAGTTCAATCTTGGTTTCATCACACCAGAGAATCTTGTTTGTCATGGTCTGAGAGTCGTTTAGGTGTCTTTTGGCAAACTCCAAGCGGGCTGTCATGTGCCTTTTACTGAGGAGTGGCTTCCGTCTGGCTACTCTACCATAAAGGCCTGATTGGTGGAGGGCTGCAGAGATGGCTGTCCTTCTGGAAGGTTCTCCCATCTCCACAGAGGAACTTTGGAGCTCTGTCAGAGTGACCATCGGGTTCTTGGTCACCTCCCTGACCAAGGCCCTTCTCCCCCGATTTCTCAGTTTGGCCAGGAGGCCAGCTCTAGGAAGAGTCTTGGTGGTTCCAAACTTCTTCCATTTAAGGATGATGGAGGCCACTGTGTTCTTGGGGGCCTTCAATGCTGCAGACATTTTTTGGTACCCTTCCCCAGATCTGTACCTCGACACAATCTACGGACAATTCCTTCGACCTCATGGCTTGGTTTTTGCAATGACATGCACTGTCAACTGTGGGACATTATATAGACAGGTGTGTGCCTTTCCAAATCATGTCCAATAAATTGAATTTACCACAGGTGGACTCTAATCAAGTTGTAGAAATGTCTCAAGGATGCTCAATGGAAACAGGATACACCTGAGCTCAATTTCGAGTGTCATAGCAAATGGTCTGAATACTTATGTAAATAAGGTATTTCTGTTTTTTTATTTTTAATCAATGTACAAACATTTCTAAAAACCTGTTTTCGCTTTGTCATTATGGCGTATTGTGTGTAGATTGATGAGGAAAATGTTTTATTTAATCAATTTTAGAATAAGGCTGTAAAGTAACAAAATGTGGAAAAAGGGAAGGGGTCTTAATACAGTTACAGGCACTATAACTGCTCCCCGTGGGCATATAATATTAAGGTATGGAGGCTTTTACGCACATCCAAAATAATAACGGGAGCAGGCTAAAATAATTATAAAAAGGGGATGTCCGCTCACTGTTTTGCTGCTCCCAAATTTGATGTTTTAATAAAGCTTTGGTGATTAAGATTTATTTCAAAGCGGTCTCACGAGCCAAACCCTTTATTGATGATAGGCTGCTATTTGGCGATTGCATTGGGCAGGATCCCCAAAAAACAGCCTTCATTGAGGGGAAGGGAGGGGAGGCTATGCTTTGTTTTTAATTAAATGAAACGAAAAACAAAAATTCTGTTTTTTAAAACAACTACCATATTTCTAAATAGGATGGGGTCACTAGTTTATTGTATATTACAGTGAATTTAAAAAAATTTTCTCAAAAATTAAATACAAGGGTCAGCTCAAGCTCAGTTAGATCTTGCTGTGAAGCTGTGTGTGTGCATGTGCGTGTGTTTGTCTGCCATGACCGTAAACGTCTTGCTTAAACCATTTAACATTTGCTAAACAGCACCCCCGTTAGGCTAGTGCTGCCTCACTCTACCCGTGATATGAAAGTATTTTTTGATAAAGCACGAACATGAAATAAACGATTTGGTATTATTTTTATTATGGAAGATTGAGTAAGTGTATATCTGTGCATGAGTGCATCCGACTCAGTTTCTCTACCAGAAAACACGCGATACCCACAAATTCAGGAGGAAACTGAAGAGCAGTTGGCTTGACACGGTTTTGAAAATGTCAGCTCACTTGACAGTAGTAATTGAAACCGTGACGCTCAGATAAGAGAACAACTGACACCTTCTATGCAAAGTACACCTGCAGTGTGCAGCGGCCTTTGCTGACTGGTGATTGCCATTCACTTCCATTTAAATGGTTCCGTTCCCTTGTATCCGTTCCTTCGTGAGAATTGCTAGGTGAATTAATATATTACTTTCACATAAATCACTCTAGGACCAGAGGTATTTAAGGAATTAAAATTGGAAAAGGATTGCATCTAATCTGAAGGCCACCACATGGGTTTATCTTGCTTCCCAAGTGCCCATTTGACACCAAAAATTTTTTGGACAGCCCTGGGCCTCTTTGTCTAGCGAGCCCACCCTAGAACCTGCATGGCCTCTTTGGTCCATGGCAGCCTCAGCGCCACATCCTAGGTGTTACCTCATCATATTACCTACATTTCTATCTGATTAGATTTTGTAGGCAATGTGTCCTCGAACATAGTCTTTGGTGTCCATTATCTATAATAATAAAAAATTATACTATGTGTATTATCTCTGTTGAATTGGGCAGACAAGGGATGGCTACAAACTAAAACTAAATGAAAAAGTCATTTCAATAAAACATACTACACTAGTTTCCAGACATGTTAATTCATTTAGATATTTGTTTTTATGGCCTTATGTTCTTACTCCTCATCATATCTTTTGAACATATTATGGCATGGGCACAGCGTGACCAGCGGCACTAACTGTAAATATAACTGACTGTAAAAGCCCATAACATAACTGAAATACTTTATTAAATTCAGCTCAAACTAATTATGACATAACAAGCTTCATTTTATTCTTTCAAGGATGAAAACAGAAACTGTGTTCACATAATGGTAGCCACATGCAATACAAAAATATGAATTTTTACATGACATAAAAAACATGAATTGACCCATTCAAAAAGAAATGTACAGTATTTTTACAGTATTTTGTACATGAAAAAATATAAAGATATATACATCTGTAATAGGGGAGAAGTACCTATTTAAAAATGCAATGATGTATTGTACATATAAAATGTTTGTACAAATATTAAAATAGTTAATTAGCTGTACATTAAATAATGTATATACATGTATATCTTACATACAATTGATATCATCAATACATTTACTGCAGTCTTTCACTAAATCAACCCTACATGTTCCAATACAATACACTCACAAACAAACACACAAATACAAGCACACCAACTGAAGCTGGCCATCACTAATGTAATACACACAAGCACGCACAAGAGGTAATGTTTAAGGAGTAAATTATAGGACACTTTTGTGCCAGGTTCCTGTTCTATTTTTTTTGCGCTGTAAATGAATGTACTAAGCTATTGACCTACCTCTCTACACCACTCATAGGCTGAGAGAAGGCATCCCTGCTTCTCCGTGGCTCCCTCTTATGCATTTTAATAATCAGGGCACTCGCTTCATTATCAAATACCTTCATAAATAACCAACATGATTCCATTCCCAGTGTGTAGTGAGATGAGAGGAAGGTCACATTGCATGCTGACACCTCTTAACTGTGGTTTCAACATATTCATTCTTCATTTTTGCAATGAGCTGTTTCAAATGTATGGTTTCATCAGATTCTACTCAGACAAGCAACTTGGAGACAAGAGTCAATTCAATCATGCTCTCCCAACTCCTGAGAACTGTCCTTTCAAACTTCATGGAACAAAAAAATAAACACTGCGAAAATGATTACTCAAAATAGGAACCAACAACTAAAGGTAAATGTTTGTATCTTATAGTTTTTTCTCCTGTTGAAATAATGTGTAGAGGTCGTGAGCAGGAGGCAGACAGAGGGCAACACGGTGACAGTGTCGCAGCGCATGCCATTGAAAAACTGCAGAGAGCTGAAGGGTAAGAGTCAAGAGGCAGTTGGATTACATCACTCAAGCAGCCCGAAGCTTCAAGACCACAATGAGAAAAGAGGAGTAGGGAGTGAATGCAGTGGTCCATTTAGGATAGGAGTTAAAACCATTGTTTTGGTCCAGCAAGTGTCTGGGTCGCGTCGTCTGGGAGCCCCCCTGGGAGCCCCCAGTAGGAAGAACCACATCACAGCAGCACAGACAGGAGGGAGAGCAGGGCAGGCTGCAGACGGAGCAGAGCACAGCAGAGCAGCCGTCAGGCTCATGCCACAGTACACCAGTCAGTCTCAGCACAGACAACACACGCCAGTTATTCACAAGCCTCACATAGTCCAAAAAGCAACAGTAGAAAAGAATGAAGGCAATCTGTTTTGAGACGAAGGAAGGAAAGTTGAGGGGAGGTAGTGAAGTACTACCCTTGGCCTCCTCAGTCCAGCACCCTTCTCTCCCACACAACGAAACACTACAGTTTAATAGATATGGAAGATCAGGCTGTGGGTTAGTTGAAGCAGTGTCTGTATCAGACAGAGTCAATGCTTTGATCAATCCTAAAAGTTAAGGATTTCAGGAGCATGCAAGGCAGACCCAGGCTTTGTTTTGCATTGCTTATGTTTCATAGTGACGGCTACAACCTATATTAGGAAGAGAGAAAACAGAAAGAGAGAGAACATAGGAAACATGGAGGTTAGAGACTGTTAGTGAAACTATAATAACAGGTTAACATTAAGAGATAATGATTTGAGAAGAAGACCGGTGCAGTAGAAGAGACAGGTAAATACTTCAACATGAAACAAGGGGCCAGATTTCTGCATCACAGAAAGCTCAAATGAGCCTCAAAAACCTCTTTCAGGATTTACAAGCCCATGCAGTGTCCCAACAGACCATAGCAAACACCATGCAAGCTGGTAAGTGCTTCTCTTCCCATTCAAATTCTGGCATGCTATGCAGGCACACTTTGTTGGGGCATCAGTGGCATCATTACTGATAGTGTTGGCAAAGGACAGCTTGTTTGAAAACAAACAGAAGACCAGTAGCTAGCTCCACTAGCAGAACATTGTTGAACTGGTAGGGGCTGTTACTGGACAAGTAGTTAATGCGAGAGAAGACTCCACCCATGAACCTTTGAGTAACAGGCATGCAGTATGTAGTGAATGAGGAGTGACAGAGAGCTAGCAGGAGAGATATGGTAGGAGAGGAGTGAAGGTGGAGAGACAAATCTGGACCAGGTACTGTGTATCTAACATATGAGAAGAGGAGAGGGGTGGGGAGGTGTAGGGGTACAGAGCAGGTCAGGAAAATGTCCAGGAAAGGTAGGGACAAAACAATGCTTTTAAACAGAAAAGTACACTCACAGTCACATCCTGGAGGAGATAGAGTTTGGGAAACAGAAGATAAAACAGAAAATTCCCTTAGCATCACATATAATGGTTAATTTCTAAATGCTTCACCATTAGAAACCACCGTCCCTCATATTACAGCGGTCAACGTATCTGTAATGGACCGTCAAGAGGGTATGTGGCTCATGACTATCATGACTATAAACTACTACCTAGTCCCCATCAGTTTGACATCTGTGGCCCTAATACTGCACAGCAATCTGGGGGTCATCCTTTACATGCCTTCAGCTGTTTCATACACAAGTCCGTTCTAGACGAATCAGAACCCAGTGAGGGGTCAGAGTGCATGGCAGGGCGGGGCAGGCAGGACATGTCTTACTCCCATGCCTCCACCTCTACCTCCACCTCTAGGATACGTACTCTGCAGACTTCCAGAAGTGTCCAGGGTGGGACAGTCTCCGGTTGAGTTTGGGCAGCTTCTCCAGCATGTCAGCCAGCTGGGTGAAGGTGGGTCGCTCCCTCAGGTCATAGGCCCAGCAGGCAGACAGGATCTCCTACACAGACATAGACAGGAAGGATTAACGTCATCACTTCATGCCAACACAATGCAGAGATGTATCCTGTACTTAGCTTTAATTTCTTCTCTACTCTATCAAGGTCATCCCTTAAAAACATAGCATTAGCATGAGCAAATATCCTCACTTACCCTGCTAGGATTAAGAAAGATGCAATATCCCCCCAAATGTATGTGCATAGATTTCACCAGAGCATGTGAGCGGAGTTGAGCAGAGGAAAATCCCGCTCATTTGCTCATGGAGTGGTGCTTGCGCACTGCTCTGCCACTCCATGTCCTTTCCAACCGCTCCGCTAAAAACTGCTCCGCGCTCATAGGAAAAAAAACTGCCGCTCCAAATTCACTCCATTCATTACATTACAATCACAATTTAACCAACACCCATCTATTTTTGTGCCTACCAGGACCTACCATTTGGTTTTGAAGTATTGAAACCAAACCACATGGATTTAAATGAAAAGTATTTGAATAAACATGAAAAGGTGAATGAAAGAAGCGCACATCATTTCAAATAGGCTACATATCATATTAAACAGCATATAAACTCTAAAGGCCAGTCTGTGGCTTCAGGCTCATGCGATGGTGCCTGGAGAGCAGGCCAGCAGCGGAGAATATCCTCTCCACACTCGCAGAGCCACTGGGGATGCTAAACACCCTTTTGGCCACTCTGGGCAGGCAGGGCAGAGATGCAGAGTTTTTTTTCTTTTTTTCTATAGGTAGGCCTAAAGTTTTTAAGCAAAATAATCCAATCAAAACGGAAAGCTCCTTGACTGTGGGAATATGCCAATATCAATGATTGCCTATTCTATAGATAATAGAATAAAAATGAAATAAACATTTAAGAGATCTGATTTTTAGTTCATAAATACTTTGCTACAATGACACACTTAGTTATCTACCTACCTCATTCCTTTCTTTTAGCATGTGCACGTAGTAAGTACACCATAATGCCTTCAGGATACGTGTCTTTTCAAATTCCACAATGATTCTTTAGTTGTGGACATTATATCACCGCACTCCCTCTTTATCAGTTTCTTTATGAAAATATTTTGCGAACTCCATGACAGTAGCTAAAGCAAGGGGCTATAGCAGCACACAAGTAGACTACAAATGCATCCTGGGCCGGGCATGCCCTGAGTTTGTGAAGTGAGCGCTACTGGAGCGAAATTGGAGCGGGCGAGAAGGCCGACTCTCCAGGCTTTGGGAATCTCGCTCCGCGTTCCAGTCAAATTGGGCACGCTCCACTCCTTGCTCCGCTCCAGCTCCAGCTCCGCTCACATACTCTGTCTGGCACACAGCAGTGCTTCCCCCCTCCACTCACCGTGACCTCCTTGCCCAGGCTGATCTCTGCCAGGACCTTCTTGATGCCCTCGCCGCTCCCCACCTGCCAGATGGTAGCCTCCACAGGCTGGTTGGTGATAGGCCAGTCCCTAGCTTGGAGCTCGTACCAAATGGTGCTAAAAGGGGGCAACCAGCAATATGGTCATTCCCCAGAGCCAGTTAACTGTAAAGTGAAGCAGTCTCAAAGAGAAAAACTATTGTGCTATCAAAGATAAAGAAAGGGTACTTCAGAATGTGCTTAGAGAACGTACCCAAAGGCGTAGACGTCTGCAGCGTTGGAGAAGGGCAGGCGGTCCTCGTTGTTTCCAGGGCTCATCCTGCGTACGATCTCTGGCGCCAGGTAACAGATCCAGCCATGTGGAAGCTTCAGCTCGTTGTCTCGCCTGTGAAGGAAGACACACACACACAATAAGAAACCACTGTTAGGAGAACACAGACCCACTCAGCATCCACCAGCTGAGATGATAGCTGTAGGAACCAATATGCAGAGTCCATACCTTCCCTCCTGAACCACTCCAGATATCCCAAACAGGCCAAAGTCTGTAATAATCACTTTATTGGTGTCATGAAAGACGTTCTTCGACTTCAAGTCCTTGTGGACAATGCCTTTGGCATGCAGGTAGCCCATTCCCTGTGTGGATTGAAGGAAGGAAATACGGACATACAGAAAATATATATTACACATACTGTATATGTCAACATTACCGATTTACCTGTACAAATCTGAAAGGACTGAACAGGAATAGAAGTTCACCTTTACAATTTCTTGAGCAATTTGCCTCGTCTTGTTTATATCCAGTGTGTTTTTGGTGTCCCGAACGACAGAGTATAGTGTCCTCCCTTTACAGAAACTGGAGAGAAACAAGTAAACCACAGCTGTGGTGGACTGAATATACCAAAGAGATATTCATTCTGGATGTAAGTTATCCCCTCCCCCTACCTGGTGATGATGGCGAGGTGGGGCGGGGCCATGCAGGCTCCCATGAAGAGGACCACGTTCTCATGACGGGTCTGTCTGTAGTTCATCACCTCTTTCTTAAACAGCTTTAGGTGGTCCTGGTTGTTCCCATCTATCTCCAGCAGCCGGATGGCCACTTCTCCATGCCAACGGCCCTTATGAACCTTGCCCCAACGGCCCTGGAGTGAAGGAGGGAGTCATTTAATGACACTTTCAGAAACACACATTCAATGGCTTTGAACAGAAAACACTGATAGTTTGATGCATATGTAGCTCGATCATTGAAAAGGTTATCTCCAGTGAAAAAAGTGTGTTCTATTGCCCTCTTACCTTCCCAATGAGCTCTCCCAGGTCCAGCTGTTCGAAGGGAATGTCCCACTCCTGGAGGTAGACACTGGTCTGGCTGGCCTTACGGGAGATGGGTCCTTTCCAGCGACCTCCCCGTGAGCTGGGCAGGTCATCCAACTCATCACCATCACACTCACCGTCCGAACCCCCATTCAGCCCACTCCCACTCCCATCCCCATCATCATCTTCATCCTCCTCATCTTCCTCCTCCTCTACTGGGTCTGGGTCAATCTCAGGTTCAACCTCCTCCTCCTCTTCCTCCTGTAAGATATTCATGCATGGTCAATGTTTGGTTTTGGGCATGTGTCTGCACATATGTTACAGTTACTTTGCACACACACACACACACACACACACACACACACACACAGTTTTTACCTCTCCGTCCTCATCCTCAGCCAGTTCAGCATGCATGTCATCTGCTGGTTCAGTCTCACTGTTGGGACAGGGTAAACCACAGTCACAATGTCAGAGTGTGCTGAGTATTGCACCATTAAAACACTATTGATAAATTAAATAGACAAGCGAGCCTTACACTGTGTCCTGGAGGGCTTCAGAGTGCAACATAGTGGAACTGGACACATCTGGGAGAAAATAATACAAATATGAAGTATGCAATAAAAGTATTTTTGCTTGTAAAGCCAAACTTGCATCCCTCATGCAGTTTCTTTGCCCACTTATATTGGCCCCTTGCCATAGCAATGTGTTGACAACCACCACCACCACAATATGATAACACATGCAATTCTGAAACTCCCCAGCAGGTGGCACAGAGACCCATCTCCACATGAGATAATGCAGTCTAAATATCACACAGCACAACACATTGTTCCAAGGCATTCACAAATGCACCACTTGGTCATATAATTCACTAAGCCTGTGAATACATGCAGGAGATAGAGAGAGTTGACAGGGTTGGTTGGGGCTGGGGATGTGGGCAGGAGTGAGCGCCGCACAACAGTCTGTCTGGGACTGTACCGTAAACTCACCAGGGAAGATAAACTGCTGTCTATGCTGAAAGTAGCAGGCAGCTTAGGGAAAAGAGAGGGAATAACCAACAAGCATGGAGAGGAGAGAAGGACTCTGGGTTAGAGTAGCCATTAAAACAACCCTAGTCACACCCACCCACCCACAGGAGTTCTTCTGTGTTAGTGGTATTAATGTGAGGACGGCCACTGCTGTCCGGCCATTCCACTCCAAGTCAAGCATTCACTAAACAGAAAATGTGACTCAGGGAGACATTCTGTGTAATCAAGAACACAATGCAAGCATGCAACTTGATAGTGGGAGTATGCTGGCTTAACTGTGTGCAGTGGACATGCTTGTGTGGTTGTTTATATATCAGTGTGTGTATATTCATGTGTGTGTTTGTGTGTGAGAGCGAGAGACAGAGACTCCAGGTGATTGTGTGTATTTGGGTATTTGTATAGGTGTGTGAGTGATGGTCAGGGACCTACCTGGGAAGTGGAAGCGGTTCTCCCGGTGGCCCTTGGGCGAAGGGTTGGGGGGCGGGGTGGCACTGGGAGGGTTCTGGAAGGGGGCAGGGGAGGAGGGCGTGGAGGAGGTGGTGGAGGACGGATTACTGCTTGAGTCCAACTGGTTCAGCACAGGGGGGTGATCCTGAGAGAAGGAGAACAAATACACACTGATCAGAGTCAATAACACACCTGTCTGTCCTAACAGCATCATGCACATGATTATCATCAAAGCTGTGATGTAATATCTAAGCAGGTGTGATTGGCTCTACCTTTTTGGTGATGGCCTTTGGTAGTGTGCCAAACTGTGGTGCCTCTGATGGCCGGTCCACAGGGTTGTTGATGTCAGACGGCACAGACTCAGTCCTCCGGATTTTGGTGACTGGAAAGAAGAGATTGGGATCATAACCCTAATACTTGTTGAATCTATTTAGCAGGTTGACGTTTATTGGGATGAGTCTTGTCCTGGAGGTAGAACTGAGCAATTTCTGTTAGATGTGCCAGCTGCAAAGTCAAAATTGTCTATATTGTAAAAATGTATGAAAACAAAAATTAGCTTTTTTGTTCTTAATTTAAGGTTAGACTTTGGCATTAGGGTTTTTTATATTTTATTTTATTTTATTTCACCTTTATTTAACCAGGTAAGCCAGTTGAGAACAAGTTCTCATTTACAACTGCGACCTGGCCAAGATAAAGCAAAGCAGTGCGATAAAAACAACAACACAGAGTTACATATGGGGTAAACAAAACATAAAGTCAAAAATACAACAGAAAATATATATACAGTGTGTGCAAATGTAGTAAATTATGGAGGTAAGGCAATAAATAGGCCATAGTGCAAAATAATTACAATTTAGTATTAACACTGGAATGATAGATGTGCAAGAGATGATGTGCAAATAGAGATACTGGGGTGCAAATGAGAAAAATAAATAACAATATGGGGATGAGGTAGTTGGGTGGGCTAATTTCAGATGGGCTGTGTACAGGTGCAGTGATCGGTAAGGTGCTCTGACAACTGATGCTTAAAGTTAGTGAGGGAGATAAGAGTCTCCAGTTTCAGAGATTTTTGCAATTCGTTCCAGTCATTGGCAGCAGAGAACTGGAAGGAATGGCGGCCAAAGGAGGTGTTGGCTTTGGGGATGACCAGTGAGATATACCTGCTGGAGCGCATACTACGGGTGGGTGTTGCTATGGTGACCAATGAGCTAAAATAAGGCGGGGATTTGCCTAGCAGTGATTTATAGATGGCCTGGAGCCAGTGGGTTTGGCGACGAATATGTAGTGAGGACCAGCCAACAAGAGCGTACAGGTCACAGTGGTGGGTAGTATATGGGGCTTTGGTGACAAAACGGATGGCACTGTGATAGACTACATCCAATTTGCTGAGTAGAGTGTTGGAGGCTATTTTGTAAATGACATCGCCGAAGTCAAGGATCGGTAGGATAGTCAGTTTTACGAGGGCATGTTTGGCAGCATGAGTGAAGGAGGCTTTGTTGCGAAATAGGAAGCTGATTCTAGATTTAACTTTGGATTGGAGATGCTTAATTTGAGTCTGGAAGGAGAGTTTACAGTCTAACCAGACACCTAGGTATTTTTAGTTGTCCACATACTCTAGGTCAGACCCGTCGAGAGTAGTGATTCTAGTGTGGGTGGGCGGGTGCCAGCAGCGTTCGATTGAAGAGCATGCATTTAGTTTTACTAGTGTTTAAGAGCAGTTGGAGGCTACTGAAGGAGTGTTGTATGGCATTGAAGCTCGTTTGGAGGTTTGTTAACACAGTGTCCAATGAAGGGCCAGATGTATACAAAATGGTGTCGTCTGCGTAGAGGTGGATCTGAGAGTCATCAGCAGCAAGAGCGACATCATTGATATACATGGAGAAAAGAGTCGGCCCAAGAATTGAACCCTGTGGCACCCCCATAGAGACTGCCATAGGTCCAGACAACAGGCCCTCCGATTTGACACATTGAACTCTATCTGAGAAGTAGTTGGTGAACCAGGCGAGGCAGTCATTTGAGAAACCAAAGCTATTTAGTCTGCCAATAAGAATGCGATGGTTGACAGAGTCGAAAGCCTTGGCCAGGTCGATGAAGACGGCTGCACAGTACTGTCTATTATCGATCGCAGTTATAATATCGTTTAGGACCTTGAGCGTGGCTGAGGTGCACCCATGACCAGCTCGGAAACAGGATTGCATAGCGGGTTAGCAGTGTGGTTAAGGTTAGGTTTAAAATCTGATTTTATGACTTTGTGGCTGTGCCAGTTAGTGACCACTCTGCAGAGCTACCTCCAGTACATGAGTCATCCCAATAAATGCTAACCTGCGAAAATGTGAGGAAGGCTTACTTGGCAGAAATGAGATTCTACAGGAGGGAGCTTCTTTAGTACACTTATTATGGCACTTTAACCTGCAGACAGGAAACAACCAATCAGAGAACAGCACAGAAAAACTAACCACCAAAAGAGGATGAAGTTGTATTTTACTGCATTGTACAGCCACTCAACCTAACTCCAGAACATCTCAGAGAACCCCCCTCCCTCTCCTCCTCTTCATGTTTCCTCATTTCACTCACCTACAGTGTTTACACTTCACCCCAAACATCATGTTCTTCTGACACACCTGACATGTCTGGGACAGCCACGACTTGGTGGAAAACCTTCACACAGAATCATCAATTGCTTAAACCACCAATAGTTTTTTTGCTCTATCTACTGCCGATTGAAAGTATATTTCATATTTTTATCATGGTAGTCTGAGGCTTAAAGGTGTAGTCGCCAACCTGTGAGTGACGGCCAGGCCTATGTCTCTGCTCATTGCCTGTGGGGAGCTGCGGTGCAACCCCATGTTATCTGTAGAGAGACAGAGATGTCAAACACTAGTAGATAAACATAAACCTAGACAGAGGAGGATTTGTATAAACATTAAGTATTAGCGCAAAAACTGCAAATGTTCTTTGAAGTTTAGAGGCTAGTATCAAAATGAAATTAGTGGTGCTTAGAGAAATGCTAAATTTTGGTACCTTTCCCAAACTTCCCAACATTTCCAGAAATCCTGGTTGGAAGACTCCTGGAAGTTCCCAGAATTTTGCAACCCTAGTGCTGTTGCTTACCACTTGCTACTTTATGTGCCAAAACCAATTAAAAACATTTACTGTTTATTTTACAAGTTAGAACAAATTTAAATGAGACCTATTGACGTTGGTTCGGTAGGTGAATCACCTACACATAAATAAAATCAAAATGGAAAGATACGGATGCAAAAGCAGTCACACACACTCACACAACACACATGCTCAACACACACACTCAGTCAGTCGCTCTCACAGACACAAATTTGTGGGAGTATTAGATTTCTCTCTAAGCTGTCAAATGAAGTGGAGGATTAACGTCATCTCTACAAGCGATGAGGTCAGAGAACGCTCCCCCACATCACAGCCCTCAGATGGAACTACCCCAGCAATCTACAGACTGAACCATACACTGCATCTGAGCCAAACTGGGATGGCTACTGTGGCCCTACAGCCAGCTACTGGCTTAACAAAGAGCACACATACACAAATGGTCCATTCTATTGGAGTAGTTCACCATGCATTTACCAATCTACTTAAAGGAAGATTCCTTGCATAAAGCCGAAGTGGGGAAAGTAGACGTGTGTGAACTCACTCTTGAGGTGGGATGAATGCTCCTCCATCAGGGTAGGGGTGCCAGGTAGGGTGTAGGGGGCGGTGGCGGGGGCAGGGGTGGAAGTCCCGGGGGTGCGAGCAGACAGGTGGGGGGAACGGGAGGGTGAGTCCTCACAGCCATTCCCATTGATCTGAACGTTGAGGAACAACTTATTCTGCTTTGCACACCTGAGGGGAAAAAATAACACACTGGGACGTCAGTACAGTGGCACACTGCTGCCCCCACACCCTCATCTCAACACAGTCAACACTGGATAACTCAATGACAATCCAAAATGGCCACCATACAGATCACCAAATGTAATCATTTAATGGCCATACTGTACCAGCCATGTTATGCAAGTGGCAGAGAGGAGATGAGCGAGGCAGAGAGGCAGACAGGAAAGGAGGGAAGCAGTAACAGCAGGCCTTGGCACAACCTCCACCACAGCAGAGCACAGGCCAAAGGGCTTAACGTCCTCTGCCTGGCACTGGGTCAGGAATGCAGAGTGCTGATCAAGCAGCACGCAGCCCCACTGCCTTCCTGCCTGCTCTCTCTGGGCTCTATACACAGTGGAAAAGGCCTGTGTCTCCCTATGCCCCCGGTCACACTCATCAGTGTCCTCACAGGCTAGGTCTGTGGTCATACACTATATACTTTATATGGAAGTATACCGTATGTATGTATCATTAAGCTGTATTATCAGTCCTGTTTAAATACTTCTGTCTAGTCAGGTTCCATTCATTACGGCTGAGCTTTTCATCCCTAATGCTACAGTTACAAATGAACAGGATATTATGGATATGTTGTAGTACTGTATGTGTGTGTATGTATGTGTGGGAAAAGTGTGTGTGTGTGTTTCTGTGTCTTGCCCACCTTTGAGAATCAGGCTTTAGAAATGACTAAATCTCAGGGAATTAGCTCTGACGGTATACTGTACACATTAAGGCAGCAACGGGCATAACCTTTTACTCTAGGTCATAATGGACTGGACCTCTCACAAAGCATAGGGGACAGGAAGTGACCTACTTGTTGGTGGGCGGCTCCTCGATGCGGTTCCCCAGCTGGGACTCGTGGCTCTTGCTGCGGGTCAGGGTGATGTTGGGCAGGAGGTGCAGCACCTTGCGGGAGGGCGGCGGCGGGGTGCATGGGGGCTTCAGCCTGTGGCGCCTCTTGGAGGGCGGGGTGATGGGCGGGGTGGAGGTGTGGCCATAGAGTCGCCCCTGGCGGGCCGCAGAGAGGGGGAAGGGGTCTGTGAAGGGGCTGTCAGCGTAAACGTAAACGTACGCCCCATGGGCCTCGGGACCGGGCATTGTAGACACGGAGCCGGACCGGGGGTGGGCACAGGCGGTGCAGGGGGTGGAGGGAGTGGATGGGGTGGTGGGGGGCCGAGCTAGGGGAGAGGGGCTGTGGGGGCGCATCGGACCCCCCATTCCTCCCATCAGCTGGTCGGCAGGGAGCAGCAGAGAGCCACTGTCTCGCCGGGTGGGCTCAGAGAACCAGAGTCCCCCATCCTCTCTCAGCTCCCCATCTGTAGGGGAGACACAGAACAGGGTTACAGACCACTACCACACACCAATCGGTCTTCCACCCCACAACCCCTCAACCGAGTGTCTTCTGTCCTACAACATAACCTTACCCCGGGTGGCAGCCTGTTGCTGCTGACGGGGATAATAGAGCAGAACCAGCCTGGCACCGAGACCAACAGTCAGTAAAACCCCACAGAGACCCTAGACTGACATGGCAGATCAGGCAGACTCTCCAAGGTACAGCCAGACACCCACCCACCTGATTCAGTGGCACTCTTCAGGCAGGAGAGGGCAGTGCTGAGCCTGGCACTCTCCTCTGAAGTGGAGCCCAGTCTCCTCATGGTCTCCTGCACCTGAGAACCTGGCATCTGCAGCAAGGCATCCAGGGACAGCTTCACGGGCACCGCCTGGAGAGAGGAGAAGAATGAGACAAGGTCAGGAGGGGGTGAGTGATTAGTACCTCCACACAGTATCCAGTCACACCTCTCCATACAGTACAATGTGACAGAGCAACATAAAGACCGTATACATCTTACACTAGTACGCTAGAATCCAACTCGCCTATGCTAGACACAAAAGGTGATCATTGTTAATTCTCATAAACCAAAGCCAGCCAGCCCATATGTCTAGCTCCAGTTATGTCCACAGAGCAGGCCAAGACAGGCCAGGCCAGAACAGGCCAGGAGCAGAGACCAGTAAGTACTGACTGACTGACTGGCCAAAGCCCCCTGGAGCCTCCCATCCAGCCAAGAGGCCGGACAACAAATGGCACGAGGAGGAGGACACAGAAACTCAGAACAATGAGGGTATTTTAACAAACGCTCCAACTTCTGGCTGGAAATAGTGATTTGATTCCATTAGTAGGTGGTGGCACAGCAGCGTGACAGTTAATGTCACTGGCTAAGTGAGACAGAGTTTGTCTCTCTCTGGGGCTTCGCTCTCTGGAATAGGAATAGACCTGCTGGTATGGACCGCTTTAGTTTTAGCCTCTGGGTGTCCTAGAACTGCAGAGAGACCTCTTCCTTCTCTCAGTGTGGCAGTGGCTTAATGTAAAACCCAGTGGTGTCATTACTGAGCCCTGTGGTACTCCTCTCTGATGTGCGGTTAGGAGTTGAGAGGCTTGGCAGACAGACAAGCTCTGCCCACACCCATGCCATCGTTGTTCCGCATCTCCTCCTCATCCTGTTCCTGGACAGTCGTCATAATCCGTATCCTGCCTATTTGGGTGTTTCTCCCAGTCCAGACACGTGACCTCTTAGTGCATCTGTGCATCACACAGTACCTAGAGTCTGTGTGCACTTTAAAACCGCCTCCCAAATGAAAAAGTAATGCAAAATGGTGAGAATGTATTCAATGGTCAATAGAAGATAACTACTGTGGCAATAGTTTTTTAATTTAAATTATTCACAAGCCTGCGAGTTATAGCCTGTATTGGTTTCTGACTTTTGGTCACCTTCTTGAAGTGTGCAATTAGAGAAGTGTGTACCTGGAGTATGCTGTCTAACAACATTAGTTATGTTTGTACTTCAGACATACATTTGACTCCTCATCCTATGGGTTGACTACCTGCTATATTCCAGCCTATCTTACCAGCCACTCCCCGACCCACGCAATGTCTCACAGGTAAGCTGTACGCAATAACAATGTCCTCAGGACAAGCTGTGAGCATGTGTACAAATACAATGTTACCACAGCTAGGTGCAACCAGGAGACATGAGAAATGAGAAGAGATCCACTCACACAGCTGGGTCTAGTGCTTCATTCTGGATCACCACTGGCACAAACCAACCAACACTGCAGGCTGCCCAACACAGTCCTGGGATTTGCCTTCAGAAAGTATTCACACCCCTTGACTTTTTACATATTCTGTTATGTTACAAAGTGGGATTAAAATTGATTTATTGTACTTTTTGTCAACAATCCACACACACACACACAAGACTCTGCAATGTCAAAGTGGAAGACAAATTCTATGATTTTTAACGAATGTATGAAAAATAAAACACTAATATATCTTGATTAGATAAGTATTCAACCCCGAGTCAATACTTCAGAGTCGACTTCGGCAGTGATTACAGCTGTGAATGTTTCTAAGACCTTTCCACACCTGGATTGTGCAATATTTGCCCATTATGCTTAAAAAAAGTATTCAAGCTCTGTCAAATTGGTTGCTGATCGTTGCTAGACACCCATTTTCAAGTCTTGCCATAGATTTTCAAGCCGATTCAAATCAAAACTGTAAGTAGGCCACTCATTCAATGTGATCTTGGTAAGCAACTCCAGTGTATATTTGGCCTTGTGTTTTAGGATATTGTCCTACTGGAACATGAATTTGTCTCCCAGTGTCTGTTGGAAAGCAGACAACCAGTTTTTCCCTCTAGGATTTAGCCTGAGCTTAGCTTTATTAGGTTTTTTTAATCCTAAAAAATAACTCCCTAGTCCTTGCCGATGACAAGCATATATATCCATAACATGATGCAGCCACCACCATGCTTGAAAATATGAAGAGTGGTTCAGCGATTTTGTTGGATTTGCCCCAAACATTACACTTAGTATTCAGGACAAAAAGTATTTGTCAAAAATGTCTTTGGCAAAAAAAATTCCAGTATTACTTTAGTGCCTTATTGCAAACAAGACGCATGTTTTGGAATATTTGTATTCTGTACAGGCTTCCTTCTTTTAACTCTGTCAATTAGGTTAATATTGTGGAGTAACTACAATGTTGTTTATCCATCCTCAGTTTTCTCCTATCACAGCCATTAAACTCTGTAACCGTTTTAAAATCAACATTGGCCTCATGGCGAAATCCCTGAACGGTTTCCTTCCTCTCTGGCAACTGAGTTAGGAAGGACGCCTGTATCTTTGTAGTGACTGGGTGTATTGATACACCATCCAAAGTGTAATTAGTATCTTCACCATACTCAATGGGATATTCAGCGTCTGTTTTTCTTTTTCTTTTCACCCATCTACCAATAGGTGCCATTCTTTGCGAGGCATTGGAAAACCTCCCTGGTCTTTGTGGTTGAATCTGTGCTTGAAATTCACTTCTCGACTCCGGTACCTTACAGATAATTGTCTGTGTGTGGTACAGAGATGGGGTAGTCATTAAAAAATTATGTGAGTCCATGTAACTTATTATGTGACTTGTTAAGCGAAAACCCGCAGACACTAGGCCCTCCATGAAATGAGTTTACACATGCTGTAGATGAAGAGCTCTACCCATATTCCAGTGAGAGGATTCCACCATTTCCACAACCCTCAACTCACATGAATAACCCCACTATCCCTCCCTTCCCCCTTCTCTCCCTCCCTCCTCCAGTGCAGATCCAGGCACACAGCTCAGTAGCCAGAGACACAGAGAGAAGAGGCTGAGAACCTGACTGGGTGGGGGTTAGAGTGTGGGTGGGTACGACTCTACAGGGGGGGGCTACAGTCTGCCTGCTCCCCATAAAGTGCTGATGTCAGCCTGGCTAGCCCAGGGCAGGTAACTCACTGGCCAGGTCTAACCCTCACTCACAGTTCAACACAGGTGTGATCACAGAGCCAAGAGGAGATTAACACCCTTTTCACCCCCTACTGGCCTGAAGCACATTGTGTGGATGGGAATTAACCCTGTAACCTTACAGAGCCAAAATCATTGTCTCACCATCCTCAACAAGCTGAGAAGATTTTTCTGGAAATACTGTATCTAAGGCAAGAACATACTCCAGAAAGGTTCCTTTTCGAGTAACAAAAAACATTCACTTGCTTACAGATATGTTCGGCTATTGTTCTGGGTAACAAGCAATGTGTAGAAGCAGTCTCACCCAGTTGGAAGGTTTACAGGAGGGCTGTCAC
Source organism: Coregonus lavaretus (assembly GCF_964263955.1). Lineage (NCBI taxonomy): Eukaryota > Metazoa > Chordata > Actinopteri > Salmoniformes > Salmonidae > Coregonus > Coregonus lavaretus. The sequence goes on from NC_140002.1 coordinate 35,072,788, forward strand.
AAGGAGGCTTTTTGCATCACTTGCAACTACGCACATAAGATACACACAGACCTGCAAGAAGCTCCCAACTTGATATCCACAGATCGGCTGGTTATGTAACATTATGTACATAATGAACACAAAGAGACAAGCTCCTTTGTTGGCTGAGTACACCCCCAAACAGTGAGCATGCAGGCATGCAGCACTGGTGGATTCTAGGTCAGCTGTGCCTTCATGGTTCACACCATAGAGATCCTAGTATTGTAATTCCTAATTCTATGGTTCACACTGTCACTGAAGTGGGTCACAGCACCCAGGATGCAGCAGCAGAACTGCTGGAATGGCTGACTGATGGGAGTTGTACTGTAACAGTCCTATCAGTGATCAATCTGTTGCCATGCTAAAGTCATTTCAACGTGTTGGATGGAAGAGGACATCATAAAGCTTCACTATAAGCACAAAAGCCCGATGGCATCCCTGGTACTTAGTAGGCTGCCTTTCTGTCCTATCCTGCTTGCCGTTTGTTCACAAGGCACAGACAGACCACTCACTGGCCAATGACTAAAAATAGAGCAATGATGGTGAGAGCATGAAAGAGAGACAACAACGTAAGAGAGATGAGAGGGCGAGAGAGAGAGCATCAGAGAGACAACATGAGAGAGAGAGAGCACATAAGAGAGATGAGAGAAAGAGACAGACAGAGAGAGAGAGAGAGAGAGACAGAGACAGAGTCTGCACATTCTGTGGATTAGGGGTGGTGCCGTATCTGGGGTCCATCCAGAGTGTGAGGAATGTGACGGGAGCCTCTCAGTCAAAACAACGCTGGTAAGTGAACAACAGAGCACCACTCTCCCCTGCCCTGCCCTCTCCAGGCCTGGCCACAGCCTTGCCAGTATCCAGCCTGGCTGGCTGGGACTGCGCATGCCTGGGGGACTGGGGGGCCTAATTAGAGCTGTGGACATGCAGATACAGTAAAGCCTGGCTGGAGCAGCAGCCAACAGTGGTCTAGCCTCTCTGTATGGTCCCCTACAGTGGGTTTGAGACGTGTCTCTCTCTCTCATCTTCTTTATAAGGTATGCTGGTAATTTTGTGAAATACGAGAATCATTAAACATTCTTGGTTTGTGGTTTCAGAATTGAGACAAAATATGCAACCCTGGAAAGTTCTTTGTCTCTGTACGAATCTTCTGCCATTTTAAATTGCCTTTGGTTACAACAGTATAATTTCTTAGAACACTAAATTGCATGATTTAAGATTCATGAGGCTGCAAACCCATAAAAGTGCAGATATACTCTATACTTGCTATCCTTACAAACCATCCTTTCATATTTCACATTAAGAGTCAAATGTAGTCATGTCATCCCCCATACAGCATTCAACCAGCACATTTCATACCAAGATACAGCTAGAACTGAACAGACATAAAGGTACATACTGGATGACAAGAATGGAACGGATCCATCAGTGTCTGACTAGGCAGGGCAAACCAGTTTTGGTGATGATTTCTGGTAGATCATCAAAATAAATCAATCACAGCACGTTTTTGGACTCATTCATCAGTTTTTACTTGATTAAGTACAATACCATCGGAAATTATTCCTACAACTTAACTGGAAAATTATGCTTGCAATACATATTGATAAATATCCCAATGTCAAAACAAAGTTTGCGCTGTACACTACCACAACTAAAAAAACATATGAAAACTGGATATATTTTTACATCATTGGTTAGAGGACAACCTGCAGACAGTCAGCTATATTTTAGAATGTTGCATTTTGATACAGGGGTCACCAAAACAGAGAGAAACAACACTTTTTTGTCAATCACTCCTATCGATTATCACAGTGAAATCAATTGCTCGAGAAGGCGGAGATGAGGTTTCACGTCCTGTTAAATCGAACACAGCTAAAAAAACACACGGAATCTGGGAATAATGTGTACATCACTGGTTAGAGGACACTTTGTAGAAGACAGCTAGCAACATTTTGAAGTGTTACATTTTTATTCAAGTGGGTCATCGTGGTAAGTGTATCGCAACACTTTTTTTTGTTAATCGTCCATCGATATCCCGCTAAAATTAAGAGTACAGGGGGCAAACATTTGAGGTGTAGCGCTGTTTAAACTAACACTATTCAAAGGCCACACGGAAACGTGGAATAACCTATACATGGTTGGTTACATGAGAACTTGTAGAAGGCTTATGACTATATTTTGGAATGGTGGATGTTGATTTCAGGAGGCTGCCATCATGGAAAAGGGAAAAAAACACTTTCTGTTAGTTAACTTCAACGAATCACGACCCGCCATAACAACAGTGACAACGGTTGGCTGCTATTTAAATTATCTGTGCCATTTGAGAAATAAAATTATAGCTGAGTTCTAAGTCCTGCGACCCCAGCACGTATGGCAAAATCAACAGTACAAAACCAAAGATATTGATCTGTTTTAAGCAATTGATCTTGTGTCATCGGGTTGACTATAAACTTTTATACTAACATCACCAATCTGAGCTAAAAAGGTTGTGTTCCCCCCAATTCGATGTGGTCAAAAAGTCAGCTGGTGTAATGTAATTACACATACTGTCCATATGATGGAAAGTAGCGTAATATGCATTAATTAGATATGGTAAAATAACTGAATATCTTAATTTAAGATTATAGAAAAAGCAAACTCTGATTTTTTCAATAATCACATACATTTCACACACACACTTCTAGGACCTACCTCAATGAGCTCGGGTCTCAGGTTGATGGTGCGCAGCCAGTCCCCCAGCCGTGGGTAACTGTCCAAGGCCTGAGGCCTCTCTGTCTCCGGCACTTTCTGCTTACACTGCAGCTGTTTACATATGTACTTCATCAGCTTCACCTGCAGGGGGGCAACAGAGAGGACCACACAACAGATAAGAGAGGAGATGAGCCTGGATAAGCTAGCTGGGAGCAGGCCAGAACTGGGACCTGTAGGATATCTACTACTCTTCACTGTGTTGTTGTCAACTGTGTAGTTTAGTGTGAGGAAAATATAGGTGAATTGAAAAGAGCCATGTGTCTACTGGACAGTCGAACATAACTACAGCAATTATGGCCTGCACAATTTGTATGCACAATCGTTCTTTGCAGAAATACTACATAGAAAACATTAAATAACAGTGATACATTAATTAGTCATTTTAATCATTATTAATTATGCTCTGATTATTTGTTGCTGAATTCTTCTCTGTGTGTCATACTTCCATAAAAACTAAAAAAAACTAAACAGAAAACCTACAATAGACACTACAGTGAGGGAAAAAAGTATTTGATCCCCTGCTGATTTTGTACGTTTGCCCACTGACAAAGAAATGATCAGTCTATAATTTTAATGGTAGGTTTATTTGAACAGCGAGAGACAGAATATCAACAAAAAAATACAGAAAAACACATGTCAAAAATGTTATAAATTGATTTGCATTTTAATGAGGGAAATAAGTATTTGACCCCTCTGCAAAACATGACTTAGTACTTGGTGGCAAAACCCTTGTTGGCAATCACAGAGGTCAGACGTTTCTTGTAGTTGGCCAGCAGGTTTGCACACATCTCAGGAGGGATTTTGTCCCACTCCTCTTTGCAGATCTTCTCCAAGTCATTAAGGTTTCGAGGCTGACGTTTGTCAACTCGAACATTCAGCTCCCTCCACAGATTTTCTATGGGATTAAAGGTCTGGAGACTGGCTAGGCCACTCCAGGACCATAATGTGCTTCTTCTTGAGCCACTCCTTTGTTGCCTTGGCCGTGTGTTTTGGGTCATTGTCATGCTGGAATACCCATCCACGACCCATTGTCAATGCCCTGGCTGAGGGAAGGAGGTTCTCACCCAAGATTTGACGGTACATGGCCCCGTCCATCGTCCCTTTGATGCTGTGAAGTTGTCTTGTCCCCTTAGCAGAAAAACACCCCCAAAGCATAATGTTTCCACATCCATGTTTGACGGTGGGGATGGTGTTCTTGGGGTCATAGGCAGCATTCCTCCTCCTCCAAACACGGCGAGTTGAGTTGATGCCAAAGAGCTCCATTTTGGTCTCATCTGACCACAACACTTTCACACAGTTCTCCTCTGAATCATTCAGATGTTCATTGGCAAACTTCAGACGGGCCTGTATATGTGCTTTCTTGAGCGGGGGACCTTGCGGGCGCTGCAGGATTTCAGTCCTTCACGGCGTAGTGTGTTACCAATTGTTTTCTTGGTGACTATGGTCCCAGCTGCCTTGATATCATTGACAAGATCCTCCTGTGTAGTTCTGGGCTGATTCCTCACCGTTCTCATGATCATTGCAACTCCACGAGGTGAGATCTTGCATGGAGCCTCAGGCCGAGGGAGATTGACAGTGCTTTTGTGTTTCTTCCATTTGCGAATAATCACACCAACTGTTGTCACCTTCTCACCAAGCTGCTTGGCGATGGTCTTGTAGCCCATTCCAGCCTTGTGTAGGTCTACAATCTTGTCCCTGACATCCTTGGAGACCTCTTTGGTCTTGGCCATGGTGGAGAGTTTGGAATCTGATTGATTGATTGCTTCTGTGGACAGGTGTCTTTTATACAGGTAACAAGCTGCGATTAAGAGCACTCCCTTTAAGAGTGTGCTCCTAATCTCAGCTCGTTACCTGTATAAAAGACACCTGGGAGCCAGAAATCTTTCTGATTGAGAGGGGGTCAAATACTTATTTCCTTAATTAAAATGCAAATCAATGTATAACATTTTTGACATGCGTTTATCAGGATTTTTTTGTTGTTATTCTGTCTCTCACTGTTCAAATAAACCCACCACTAAAATTATAGACTGATAATTTCTTTGTCAGTGGGCAAACGTACAAAATCAGCAGGGGATCAAATACTTTTTTCCCTCACAGTATATTCACTGGTAAATGAAAGCCAGAATAAGACAGCCACTGACAAGCCATGTTTACAGTATGAAGGTCTATGCTGGAGATTTAGCAGATCCAAAGTTCTTTATCAAATATTGGACAAGGCCAAAAAAAAAAAGAATCCTATAAAACAAACATGGCTGCCCAAGAGACAACGAGGGAGTGTGCTTAGGGCTATTACGGTGACCGTATTACCGCCACACCGGCGGTCATGAGTCTTGACGGCAGTTCCATTTTGGCAGTCAAATTCCACAAGACCGTTTAGTCACGTAATTAGGCTTCTCAAAGCTCTGATGCTGCTGATGATCATTAGTAGCCTACCAAATGTGCTAACTGCCTGGTACTCAGCACTCTATTGTCCTTCTAATCACTTTGACATCAATGCAAATGTTTTCGAAATTCTAATCAAACAATTCATGAGAGCCCATGAGCTCATGTTTTGCAACATTTCTATAGACTATGCAATTGCGTGAAAAAACAGAGTTTTGATGGCCTCTATTAAAAAGAGGAGGATCCCATCAGCTTTCCACGGGAAAAGCGTCCTCCATTCGCTATTAAAGTGTATAGATTACATGTATTTTTTCAACTTTTGTACTATGGGGGATAGTAGATTGACATAGGCTAGTGCTTTTGCCGTTCGTTAGTCCTGCTCATCTTGTTGGCTGACTTAAAGTAAATGAGGACAGTTCTTCCAACATTTTCAATATGCGCCTCGGAATTGGATAAGGACGCGCGCAGTTGCGTGTCCGATGTGTCTGTCTTCACTTGTAGCCTGTGAGTAGGAGCCGATCACGTGCCGAGCATTGGCTAATAAGAATTGAGCTATTTGAGAGAGCCATGTGAGTGAGAGGTGCTTCAGAGCACACAGCCGGGAGAAGGGAATTCAAATTATTATATTCAGCCCAAGGGCACAACAGCCACTGGCTGCAAAAGGCATGGTTTTCTTTAGGGTGCATTACGGCCACACAAAGGGGATGCCGCCGGGAAATTTGAGGCATTATCAAGTCAAATTGTGAATGAGAGACTGATGAAGTGTGTGCAGTCTGCGCAAAAAACAAAGCAGAGCTCATGCCTTTCATGCAACTTTTTTCAAATTGCATCATGCAGCCTTAGAATGAATAAAAAATCTAAACATAAAGCCCAACGTTTGAATCACAACTAAAGTTGCATAAATAACTCTAAATTAAGCATATAGGAGGACCTGTTTCTTTGTTAACCGCTCAACAAAGAATAACAGCATGTGTGCACTCCCTCAAATCGTTTGGAGAAAATATCCTTTCTATTTTATTCAGCTACACTACCGTTCAAAAGTTTGGGGTGACTTAGAAATGTCCTTGTTTTCGAAAGAAAAACAATTTTTTTGTCCATTAAAATAACATCAAATTGATCAGAAATACAGTGTAGACATTGTTAATGTTGTAAATGGCTATTGTAGCTGGAAACGGCTGATTTTGTATGGAATATCTACATAGGCGTACAGAGGCCCATTATCAGCAACCATCAGTCCTGTGTTCCAATGGCACGTTGTGTTTGCTAATCCAAGTTTATCATTTTAAAAGGCTATTTGATCATTAGAAAACCCTTTTGCAATTATGTTAGCACGGCTGAAAACTGTTGTGCTGATTAAAGAAGCAATAAAACTGGCCTTCTTGAGACTAGTTGAGTATCTGGAGCATCAGCAACTGTGGGTTCAATTACAGGCTCAAAATGGCAAGAAACAAAGAACTTTCTTCTGAAACTCGTCAGTCTATTCTTGTTCTGAGAAATGAAGGCTATCCATGCGAGAAATTGCCAAGAAACTGAAGATATCGTACAACGCTGTGTACTACTCCCTTCACAGAACAGCGCAAACTGGCGCTAACCAGAATAGAAAGAGGAGTGGGAGGCCCCGGTGCACAACTGAGCAAGAGGACAAATACATTAGTGTCTAGTTTGAGAAACTATGTCCTCAACTGGCAGCTTCATTAAATAGTACCCCCCAAAACACCAGTCTCAACGTCAACAGTGAAGAGGCGACTCCGGGATGCTGACCTTCTAGGCAGAGTTGCAAAGAAAAAGCCATATCTCAGACTGGCCAATAAAAAGAAAATATTAAGATGGGCAAAAGAACACAGACACTGGACAGAGGAAGATTGGAAAGAAGTGTTATGGACAGAGGAATCAAAGTTTGAGGTGTTCGGATCACAAAGAAAAACATTTGTGAGACGCAGACCAAATGAAAAGATGCTGGAGGAGTGCTTGATGCCATCTGTCAAGCATGGTGGAGGCAATGTGATGGTCTGGGGGTGCTTTGGTGGTGGTAAAGTGGGATATTTGTACAGGGTAAAAGGGATCTTGAAGAAGGAAGGCTATCATTCCATTTTGCAACACCATGCCATACCCTGTGGATGGCGCTTGATTAGAGCCAATTTCCTCCTACAACAGGACAATGACCCAAAGCACAGCTCCAAACTATGCAATAACTATTTAGGGAAGAAGCAGTCAGCTGGTATTCTGTCTATAATGGAGTGGCAAGCACAGTCACCGGATCTCAACCCTATTGAGCTGTTGTGGGAGCAGCTTGACCGTATGGTACGTAAGAAGTGCCCATCAAGCCAATCCAATTTGTGGGAGGTGCTTCAGGAAGCATGGGGTGAAATCTCTTCAGATTACCTCAACAAATTGACAACTAGAATGCCAAAGGTCTGCAAGGCTGTAATTGCTGCAAATGGAGGATTCTTTGACGAAAGCAAAGTTTGAAGGACACAATTATTATTTCTATAAAAAATCATTATTTCTAACCTTGTCAATGACTACACTTCCTATACATTTTGCTATATTTCCTATTCAAGCTCATTTCATGTATGTTTTCATGGAAAACAAGGACATTTCTAAGTGACCCCAAACTTTTGAACTGTAGTGTATGTTCAATTGTATTCTTCATAATATAAAATAATGCCACAGAACTCTAAGTAAATCTTGTCTGCTAAATGAACTAGTGTAGCCCACAGCCATATGGCATAGCCAGATCAGGGCCTAACATAAGGACAACTCAGATTATGCTATTCTGTTCTTCTGAAATAGACTACATTGTCTTCATATCATGTTTCTTTAGACCTGTCTAAAATAAATAATGGATTCATTGTGATGGTGTAGGCTATATTACATGGATTTATTAGACTTTTTATAATGTAGATGTTCCAAAGGTCTGGATCAGTGGCTTGTAGGCTATGCGAGGAAGCCAGGAGATGCTAAATGTGTTTATGTTAATTAACGGCCAATTACCGTGAGACCGGCAGTTATTTGCTTGACAATCACCGGCTGACAAAATTTCATGACCGCCACAGCCCTAAGCGGGCTTTGATGTGTGGACTGTGGTAGAACACTGGGGAGATGAATCAGCTCCAGACACATGTAAGCACACCCACACCCACACACAATCCTTCTCCCATAACGTGAGCAGAGGCCAATCTGACACATAAATTACTCCAATCACGCAGACTCACATTTATTCATTCTACAACGTGGCGTTTTTTTTCCTCCATCCATGTTCTCACACAGGCAGGCAGATATCTGACTGGATTTTCTCTTACCCTCCCGCACTCCTTTTTTTGCTTTCGCCTCCAGCAAGCAGGGCTGTCAACTAGATATAAATAGCTGTTATTATATGGAAGGGAACAGCGAGCTGGCCTTCTCATGAGGGTGTCTGCACCGCTGGCATGGCAACCTAGTGTCATTGGAACATTGCAGCCGCTGAAGGCAGGGGCATAGTGACATCACAGTCCTGGAAGACGCAAAGTTCACAGCGAGGCTAGCAGACTGCCTCACAGCCATCACTGCACTGGCCCCCGACTAAACATACCTCCCCCTCAGTGACCATGTATCAACATGTCAGCCCATGATGGGCTTTTGTTTTTCTAGGTGCTAACCCAGGTATCACATTGTTCTTTCATCTGTCAGGACCGTGGGATCCATTTTTTTCTATTAAAAGACGTCATAGGCTGTTCACATAATAAACAAAACAGTGAGGATGCTTACATTGCAGAATGTGTGAAAGCACTCCACCATGATCATCTACAAACTAACAGAGCGCTGTCTACCACATTCATTTTCCAGCTCTGCAGAGAGGCAGGCTGGACACAGAGAGACAGGCTGGACACAGACAGGCGGCTAGGGGTGAGAGGATATGCCTCCTCTCCCCCGTCTCTATCCTTCCCCCTGCCTCTCTCCCTCTCTGAGAACAGGTAGTGGCAGTACCTCCGTGTTGTGGTGGCTGGTGATGACGCAGGGAGCAGGGCAGTCTGAGGGGAGAGGAAGTGAGGCCTGTGCTGCTGACACCGGGGAGGAGGGCTCGCACACTGAGACAGCCCTTTCACCAGCACCCAGGGCAGCAGCTTGCTGACGCACAGCAAGCCCTGTTACCATTGCGGCCGCCGGCCATTAAGCCAGTCATCCTTTTCACACACACACACACCCCCCCAGCCGCCTGTGTCTGCTAATCAGCACTTTAATAAGTGAAACCTCAGTCACTCGCATCTAGGCTCAGGGATGCCAAGTCCCCCTCACCCTTCACCACACACACACACACACACACAGAGCCCCCCACCTCCCTCCACACCTAGTGACTGCTAAGAGATATGCCCCCTCCCCTCCATTTGCTCCCTTCCCCCCCTCACCTGATATCTGATGTACTGATAAACATCACAAGCCCTGCTGTGTACCATCCAAACAGCACACCTGACACCACTGCCCTGGTGGTGATTGTGCAAATGAACACTGGGATATCAAGAGACTTTGTATGGGACATGACAGTGGAAAAAGAAAACAGATGAGAGGGAAGCAAAAAACTACGAGCAGGCTGGACGCTCATGTGTCATGTTAATGACAGTCTGAACATGGTGGTCTGTGATAAACACCTCAGAAGTTGTCCAGAGGATGACTGAAACTAGAGCATTACCACTACTTACTACTGTACTTTAATATAGCAACATTATGAGGACACAGCAGGCTCCACCCCGTCACAGCCTTCCCAGGCCACTACTAGATGAGTAACTCACAGAACTGTGGTATTAGTTTGCACTGGCCTTCTCAACTCTGTGCAGTGCTGGGCTCCAGTATAGTGTGTCTCCTTATCTCCCTCTGGGAGTGTCCATTACAGCAGGCTGCCTTGGGCTGCAGGCCGCACCGCATGGCCATGAGCAGCGCACCACCAGGTATCACTCTACTCCACCCACCAGTGTAGCCGCAGGAAGATGCATTTCACGGTCAAGTTGTATTGTATTTTGTTGTATTCGGCGCATGTGATAAATAAAATGTGATGTTTTGAGTTGGGGGTGCTGGAGGGAGGGAGGTGCGGGGGGAGAAAACTCCCCTTCATAATATAGCATTGCATGCATCTATAATCACATTTGAGTGGTGGCATACAATTGAGCATACACGTTTTAGGGGATTTCCACACATGCGATTATATAACATTTACATGATAGAAGACATTAGCAGAATATTTTGTAATACCACACAAATGGCCAAATGCAGGCTACTGTGCAACTCGCTATTCAGGTAGGATGCCATTTTTTAACTTTATTTTTTCATATTGATAATTTGTTTTATTATTATTATTATTATTATTATTATTATTATTATAGGCCTACTTATTAATCTAAACATGCAAAACATGTTGTTTCATTCTGTTGAGACATTTTCATTGGCTAAATTAAGTTAGATTTGTCTTTTAATTGTGCTCAGTATTTAGTTTAAGACAGGTTATAAGTAGGCCTTTTGTAAAATAAATATAATTAGCCTATTGCTGTCATTTGTTGGGTACGGTAGGCACTAGCCTTTCTTGGTAGGTTTAAACCAGTTTCCAAGTGTTTTGTTTGCTTCTGTTGAGCCATTGTCTTTGGCCAAATTAAGTTCCAGCTGTAATGTTGTGTTTGCTGTGATATAATATCCTGCTCATATTTTCTCGATAAACAATGGCTCGACTTACTTTTGATATGAAGTTTAGAAACTTTTGTGAAGGTTTGGTGTGGTGTGGCTATTAGCCTATTATACTGCAGGCCTATAATATGAAGGCAGTGTGCACCGACACTCCAACTGACTCCGACAGTTGAACTTGAGGTGAGGAAGAATGTTTTAAGCCTACCAGAGTTACTCCTATAATTGAACAATATAATATTTATCTTTATCAAATATATTGTGATCGAAAAATTGCGAATTAGACTCCTTATGTACGCCTATATATTAATAGCAGACACAGTAGCCTATCTGACAAGGATAAAGAGATGCATGTTGGTATCGTAGCATGCCGCCGGCATATCTCCATCTCTCTCTCTGGGGCTAAGCCTAAGCTTCTCTTCCTTTGTCTATATACTGAACAAAAATACAAACACAACATGCAACAAGGTTTTACAGAGTTACATTTCATATAAGGAAATCAGTCAATTTTATATATATATATATATATATATACACACACTGCTCAAAAAAATAAAGGGAACACTTAAACAACACATCCTAGATCTGAATGAATGAAATAATCTTATTAAATACTTTTTTCTTTACATAGTTGAATGTGCTGACAACAAAATCACACAAAAAGTATCAATGGAAATCAAATGTATCAACCCATGGAGGTCTGGATTTGGAGTCACCCTCAAAATTAAAGTGGAAAACCACACTACAGGCTGATCCAACTTTGATGTAATGTCCTTAAATCAAGTCAAAATGAGGCTCAGTAGTGTGTGTGGCCTCCACGTGCCTGTATGACCTCCCTACAACGCCTGGGCATGCTCCTGATGATGTGGCGGATGGTCTCCTGAGGGATCTCCTCCCAGACCTGGACTAAAGCATCCGCCAACTCCTGGACAGTCTGTGGTGCAACGTGGCGTTGGTGGTTGGAGCGAGACATGATGTCCCAGATGTGCTCAATTGGATTCAGGTCTGGGGAACGGGCGGGCCAGTCCATAGCATCAATGCCTTCCTCTTGCAGGAACTGCTGACACACTCCAGCCACATGAGGTCTAGCACTGTCTTGCATTAGGAGGAACCCAGGGCCAACCGCACCAGCATATGGTCTCACAAGGGGTCTGAGGATCTCATCTCGGTACCTAATGGCAGTCAGGCTACCTCTGGCGAGCACATGGAGGGCTGTGCGGCCCCCCAAATAAATGCCACCACACACCATGACTGACCCACCGCCAAACCGGTCATGCTGGAGGATGTTGCAGGCAGCAGAACGTTCTCCACGGCGTCTCCAGACTTTGTCACGTCTGTCACATGTGCTCAGTGTGAACCTGCTTTCATCTGTGAAGAGCACAGGACGCCAGTGGCGAATTTGCCAATCTTGGTGTTCCCTGGCAAATGCCAAACGTCCTGCACGGTGTTGGTCTGTAAGCACAACCCCCACCTGTGGACGTCGGGCCCTCATACCACCCTCATGGAGTCTGTTTCTGACTGTTTGAGCAGACACATGCACATTTGTGGCCTGCTGGAGGTCATTTTGCAGGGCTCTGGCAGTGCTCCTCCTGCTCCTCCTTGCACAAAGGCAGAGGTAGCGGTCCTGCTGCTGGGTTGTTGCCCTCCTACGGCCTCCTCCACATCTCCTGATGTACTGGCCTGTCTCCTGGTAGCGCCTCCATGCTCTGGACACTACACTGACAGACACAGCAAACCTTCTTGCCACAGCTCGCATTGATGTGCCATCCTGGATGAGCTGCACTACCTGAGCCACTTGTGTGGGTTGTAGACTCCGTCTCATGCTACCACTAGAGTGAAAGCACCGCCAGCATTCAAAAGTGACCAAAACATCAGCCAGGAAGCATAGGAACTGAGAAGTGGTCTGTGGTCACCACCTGCAGAACCACTTCTTTATTGGGGGTGTCTTGCTAATTGCCTATAATTTCCACCTGTTGTCTATTCCATTTGCACAACAGCATGTGACATTTATTGTCAATCAGTGTTGCTTCCTAAGTGGACAGTTTGATTTCACAGAAGTGTGATTGACTTGGAGTTACATTGTGTTGTTTAAGTGTTCCCTTTATTTTTTTGAGCAGTGTATATCTAAACAAAAATATAAATGCAACATGTAAAGTGTTGGTCCAATGTTTCATGATCTGAAATAAAAGATCCCATAATTTTTACATACACAAAAAGCTTAATTCTCTAAAATGTTGTGCACAAATTTGTTTACATCCCTGTCATTGAACATTTCTCCTTTGCCAATATAATCCATCCACCTGACAGGAGTGGCATATCAAGAAGCTGATTAAACAGCATGATCATTACACAGGTGCACCTAGTGCTGGGGACAATAAAAGGCCACTCTAAAATGTGCAGTTTTGTCACACAACACAATGCCACAGATGTCTCAAGTTTTGAGGGAGTGTGCAATTGGCATGCTGACTGCAGGAATGTCCACCAGAGCTATTGCCAGATAATTGGATGTTCATTTCTATACCGTTGTTTTAGAGAATTTGGCAGTGTGTCCAACCGGCCTCACAACTGCAGACCACACCAGCCCAGGACCTCCACATCCTGCTTCTTCACCTGCGGGATCGTCTGAGACCAGCCACCCGGACAGCTCATGAAACTGAGGAGTATTTCTGTCTGTAATAACGCCCTTTTGTGGGGAAAAACTAATTCTGATTGGCCGGGCCTGGCTCCCCAGTGGGTGGGCCTATGCCCTCCCAGGCCCATCCATGGCTGCACACCTGCCCAGTCATGTGAAATCCATAGATTAGGGCCTATGCATTTATTTCAATTGATTGATTTCCTTATACGAACTGTAAATCAGTAAAATTGTTGCATGTTGAGTTATATATATATATATATATATATATATATATATATATATATACACAGTGAGGGAAAAAAGTATTTGATCCCCTGCTGATTTTGTACGTTTGCCCACTGACAAAGAAATGATCAGTCTATAATTTTAATGGTAGGTTTATTTGAACAGTGAGAGACAGAATAACAACAAAAGAATCCAGAACAACACATGTCAAAAATGTTATAAATTGATTTGCATTTTAATGAGGGAAATAAGTATTTGACCCCTCTGCAAAACATGACTTAGTACTTGGTGGCAAAACCCTTGTTGGCAATCACAGAGGTCAGATGTTTCTTGTAGTTGGCCACCAGGTTTGCACACATCTTAGGAGGGATTTTGTCCCACTCTTCTTTGCAGATCTTCTCCAAGTCATTAAGGTTTTGAGGCTGACGTTTGGCAACTCGAACATTCAGCTCCCTTCACAGATTTTCTATGGGATTAAGGTCTGGAGACTGGCTAGGCCACTCCAGGACCTTAATGTGCTTCTTCTTGAGCCACTCTTTTGTTGCCTTGGCCGTGTGTTTTGGGTCATTGTCATGCTGGAATACCCATCCACGACCCATTTTCAATGCCCTGGCTGAGGGAAGGAGGTTCTCACCCAAGATTTGACGGTACATGGCCCCGTCCATCGTCCCTTTGATGCGGTGAAGTTGTCTTGTCCCCTTAGCAGAAAAACACCCCCAAAGCATAATGTTTCCACCTCCATGTTTGATGGTGGGGATGGTGTTCTTGGGGTCATAGGCAGCATTCCTCCTCCTCCAAACACGGCGAGTTGAGTTGATGACAAAGAGCTCCGTTTTGGTCTCATCTGACCACAACACTTTCACCCAGTTCTCCTCTGAATCATTCAGATGTTCATTGGCAAACGTCAGAGCATGTATATGTGCTCTCTTGAGCAGGGGGACCTTGCGGGCGCTGCAGGATTTCATTCCTTCACGGCGTAGTTTGTTACCAATTGTTTTCTTGGTGACTATGGTCCCAGCTGCTTTGAGATCATTGACAAGATCCTCCCGTGTAGTTCTGGGCTGATTCCTCACCGTTCTCATGATCATTGCAACTCCACGAGGTGAGATCTTGCATGGAGCCCCAGGCCGAGGGAGATTGACAGTGCTTTTGTGTTTCTTCCATTTGCGAATAATCACACCAACTTTTGTCACCTTCTCACCAAGCTGCTTGGCGATGGTCTTGTAGCCCATTCCAGCCTTGTGTAGATCTACAATCTTGTCCCTGACATCCTTGGAGAGCTCTTTGGTCTTGGCCATGGTGGAGAGTTTGGAATCTGATTGATTGATTGCTTCTGTGGACAGGTGTCTTTTATACAGGTAACAAGCTGAGATTAGGAGCACTCCCTTTAAGAGTGTTTTTTTTTTTTTTTTTTTTTTTTCACCTTTATTTAACCAGGTAAGCCAGTTGAGAACAGGTTCTCATTTACAACTGCGACCTGGCCAAGATAAAGCAAAGTAGTGCAATAAAAACAACACAGAGTTACATATGGGGTAAAAAAAAAAACATAAAGTCAGAAATACAACAGAAAATATATATACAGTGTGTGCAAATGTAGCAAGTTATGGAGGTAAGGCAATAAATAGGCTATAGTGCAGAATAATTACAATAGTATTAACACTGGAATGCTAGATGTGCAAGAGATTATGTGCAAATAGAGATACTGGGGTGCAAAAGAGCAAAATAAATAACAATATAGGGATGAGGTAGTTGGGTGGGCTAATTTCAGATGGGCTGTGTACAGGTGCAGTGATCGGTAAGGTGCTCTGACAACTGATGCTTAAAGTTATTGAGGGAGATAAGAGTCTCCAGCTTCAGAGATTTTTGCAATTCGTTCCAGTCATTGGCAGCAGAGAACTGGAAGGAATGGCGGCCAAAGGAGGTGTTGGTGTACTCCTAATCTCAGCTCGTTACCAGTATAAAAGACACCTGGGAGCCAGAAATCTTTCTGATTAAGAGGGGGTCAAATACTTATTTCCCTCATTAAAATGCAAATCAATTTATAACTTTTTTGACATGCATTTTTCTGGATTTTGTTGTTGTTATTCTGTCTCACACTGTTCAAATAAACCTACCATTAAAATTATAGACTGATAATTTCTTTGTCAGTTGGCAAATGTACAAAATCAGCAGGGGATCAAATACTTTTTTCCCTCACTGTACATACAGTTGAAGTCAGAAGTTTACATACACTTAGGTTGGAGTCATTAAAACTTGTTTTTCAACCATTCCACAAATTTCTTGTTAACAAACTATAGTTTTGGCAAGTCGGTTAGGACATCTACTTTGTGCATGACACAAGTAATTTTTCCAACAATTGTCTACAGTCAGATTATTTCACTTATAATTCATAGTATCACAATTCCAGTGGGTCAGAAGTTTACATACACTAAGTTGACTGTGCCTTTCAACAGCTTGGAAAATTCCAGAAAATGATGTCATGGCTTTAGAAGCTTCTGATATGCTAATTGACATCATTCGAGTCAATTGGAGGTGTAACTGTGGATGTATTTCAAGGCCTACCTTCAAACTCAGTGCCTCTTTGCTTGACATCATGGGAAAATCAAAAGAAATCAGCCAAGACCTCAGAGAAAAAATTATAGACCTCCACAAGTCTGGTTCATCCTTGGGAGCAATTTCCAAACGTCTGAAGCTACCACGTTCATCTGTACAAACAATAGTACGCAAGTATAAACACCATGAGCCGTCATACCGCTCAGGAAGGAGACGCGTTCTGTCTCCTAGAGATTAACGTACTTTGTGGCGAAAAGTGCAAATCAATTCCAGAACAACAGCAAAGGACCTTGTGAAGATGCTGGAGGAAACAGGTACAAAATTATCTATATTCACAGTAAAACAAGTCCTATATCGACATAACCTGAAAGGCCGCTCAGCAAGGAAGAAGCCACTGCTCCAAAACCGCCATAAAAAAGCCAGACTACGGTTTGCAACTGCACATGGGGACAAATATAATACTTTTTGGAGAAATGTCCTCTGGTCTGATGAAACAAAAATAGAACTGTTTGGCCATAATGACCATCGTTATGTTTGGAGGAAAAAGGGGGCACTTGCAAGCTGAAGAACACCATCCCAACCGTGAAGCACGGGGGTGGCAGCATCATTCTGTGGGGGTGCTTTGCTGCAGGATGGACTGGTGCACTTCACAAAATAGATGGCATCATGAGGAAGGAAAATGATGTGGATATATTGAAGCAACATCTCAAGACATCAGTCAGGAAGTTAAAGCTTGGTCGCAAATGGTTCTTCCAAATGGACAATGACCCCAAGCATACTTCCAAAGTTGTGGCAAAATGGCTTAAGGACAACAAAGTCAAGGTATTGGAGTGGCCATCACAAAGCCCTGACCTCAATCCTATAGAAAATGTGTGGGTAGAACTGAAAAAGTGTGTTTGAGCAAGGAGGCCTACAAACTTGACTCAGTTACAACAGCTCTTTCAGGAGGAATGGGCCAAAATTTACCCAACTTATTGTGGGAAGCTTGTAGAAGGCTACCTGAAACGTTTGACCCAAGTTAAACAATTTAAAGGCAATGCTACCAAATACTAATTGACTGTATGTAAACTTCTGACCCACTGGGAATGTGATGATATGGTGTGTGGTCCTCCCACTACGACTAGGCTACAGATTAAATAAGTTATGACGAACTTCACAGGGTGGTGAAAGTGCACGGCACTCGATGCTCCTTTCCAATAAATAAATATTGAGGGTCTTATTCTGGTGACATGATGATCAATGCTTGACTGACGTTTGACCAAAAGTAAAAAAATATCATATAGAATATTCACATGAAAATCTGTCGCCAATTGGATGGAAACCTAGTTAGTAACACTGACTCAACCAATGATGAAGATGAAGCATAGGCTACTCACCGGTGATGGCCAATGTGCTCATGCTAGTATCTAAAAATAAGCTACTTTGAAAAACAGTGCTGTTTGCTCAGAATCGCTCAAAAGTTGAGAAAGAAAATGGTTCACTAATACAGTCAGATTAGTCTCCTCTTTTCAGAAGTAGGCATTTGCTTTCCAAATGGTACGCCTACGTTTTTCTCGTGATTGTATTTTGACTTTTGTGAAAGGAAAACTGACAGCCGCAACCAAACATAGAAATATAATCCATAGATGGCAGTTCCCATTCAAGTCAGGACGGGAAGCCATTGCTAGTGTACCCATGATGTTAACAGTCAAAGTGGCAGGATTAGAGGTTCCAAAATCTTTCTATGGATTATATCGATGGCCACAACGCAACGATAGTTACCGGAGTTGTAACTCCAGTTCTATGAGTGGAGCGGAGCCCCATAGGGGAGCTCTGCTCCTATTGGTTTACCCCGCTGCCTAGGCAGCGAACAGCCCGAGACAAAATTATGCACACACCTGCAGCCAAGAGGAGTACAGGTGTCCCTATAAGAGGGGACGCTTCCCCTCAATCAGCCTCCCGAGAAATTATCTTCAGCGAGACTAGAGAGGGTCGGCAGGGCCTTAAGTCCTATGGGGCTCCGCTCCACTCATAGAATTGGAGTTACACTCCGGTAACTATCGTTCTATATCGTGGAGCTCCGCCCCATAGGGGAGCTCTGCTCCTATTGGTTTAAGGCGGAGCGCAATGCTCCAAAATGTACTCCCTGTCGAGCCCAACACTTCCCACTTAAATGAAAAGGTTGGGCCTAGCAATGGCTGCGACCAAGTCCCACGGTACTGTGACACACTGTGTCACAATATACTGTGTCCTCAGTACAAATCCGCCCCACTTAGTCCAATGGCATTGCCAATGTCTAGTGAGTCATACTAATCTGAACACGCAGATAGATGACGTCACAATTCAATCAAAAATTCGATGACCGGTCTAATAGTACCGTAACCAAAGTTACACATACTATTTTCCCTCATCATTCCGCCCCAACCCAGTTATGCACTGGTGGGCAGATCAATACATGCCTTCTACTGCACTGAACATGTCAGTCAGGAGTCATGCCATATATGTCTCTTCTATAAGGAGCGGACCTGAAAGAGACCAGTCTCCTCAGTCCTGCATTCTTCTCTCCTAGCTCAAGTCCTCCCTTCAGCCATGCTGAGTACAGACTGAGCCAAAGAGTTAGAAGACATATCTAAGAGATAGAAATGGATAAAAGGAGACGGTGACGACCATGACGCTGCTGCACAAATATCCTCTACCCCTGTTCCTCTGAAAAGGGCTGTAGAAGCCGCTACTGCCTCCTATGCCGTCTCAATGCCTTCACAAAGCCAATGAGACAGACGCTGTTTAGAAAGTGGTCTACCTAGAGCAGCCGCACCGTGACACACAAACAACTGAGGCGATGACCTAATCGCCGCCGTGCGCTCCACGTAGCATGCCAAGGCACGCACTGCGCACAGGCGATGGAGCCTCTCCTCTCTCCTCTCCCCATGATGAGGGGGAGAAAAGGCCCACAGCTCTACGATCTGTGATCTATATGAGCTCTTAATAACCTTAGGCATAAAAGCCGGGTTAGGACGTAACACCGCTCTGCTCAGATCGCCATTAATGGCGAGGCAGTCGGGTCTCGTCGACAGAGCGCACAAATCACTGACACGCTTAGCAGTGGTCAAAGCGAGCAACAGTGCCGTCTTCAAAGACAGCATCTTGAGGGGGATTTGATTCAATGGTTCGAACGGCGTCTCACAGAGCGCTTCGAGTACCAAATCCAAATCCCACTGAGGAAGCGTGGCTCTAATAGGAAACGTTTCACTAAAGGGTGGCTGAAGACAGTGTCTCTGCCAAACCCCTCATGACAAGCTGAAATCGGCGCTGCAAACACCCGACAGCACAAGGGGTCCACATTCTCTGTGACATACCACTGTGAAAACACGTTCCATTTACTGGCATAAACCCTGGAAGTGGAACCGGCACGTGAACCCTGTATGGTTCTGATTACTGAATCAGATAACCCCCGGCACTCTAGCCTGTCCCTCTCAGGAGCCAAGCCATCAGTGGTTGGCCGATTATGGGCAACTGCCCTATCGCGCCTCCCGCCTGATTCAGCGCGTCCCGTTGATGTGGAATTGGCCAATGTGGCGCAATCAACATCTGAATCATCTCCGCGAACCATGGAGCCCCTGGGCGATTGGGAGCCACCAATATGATTGACAGCCCGCCTGATCTCACCCTGGCTAACAGTGGGAGAATGCAGGACAGCGGTGGAAATGCATACAGGAGAACTCTCGGCCACGGTCGGTGCGCAAATGCGTCCCACCCCAGTGGCGGTTCGTCCTGATCTCGTAAAGAGAACCAGAGGGCAATGCGCGTTCACGTGTGACGCGAACAGATCCACCTCGGCTCTCCCGAACTGTTCCCAAATTTGGAGAACAATGTCCGGGTGCAGACGCCACTTGTCATCCCGAGGACCCCCTCGAGACATTAGGTCTGCCCCTACGTTCAAGTTGCCTGGAATGTGTGCTGCTCTCAACGAGCAAAGGTGCTCGTGAGCCCACAGTCACAATTCCTCCGCCGACCGATGGAGTGCAGGAGACCTGACTCCTCCCTGGCGATTTATGTAGGCTACTGTGGTTCGGTTGTCTGACCAGACCAGCACATCGCGACCCCGAAGGGTAGACGCGAAGTGGGTCAGAACCAGTAGAACCGTTTCCAACTCCAAGAGGTTGATGTGACGACTCGAAAGAGGCCAAACACCTCCTATCGCTTGGGTCTGACATGTCCCTCCCCATCCAGTCAGAGAGGCATCTGTAAACACTGGAATGTAGGAGGACACTTTGCCTATCGGGACTCCGTGCGTGAGAACGCGCGGGTCTCTCCAATAGTTCAGATCTGCTCTGAGCGAGGGAGGAATCACCACCAACTGACGACATTGACGCACTGGGTCTAGTCGTAGTTGGGCGAACCATCGCTGTAACCTGCGCATGCGCAGGAGTCCCAGCTGGACCACGAAATGGGCCGACGACATGAGACCCAAGAGTGACCTGACCGAAAGCGCCATTACTGTGTGATTCGGACAAAACCTTCGTAGGGATAGCAACAGGGCAACCCTTCGAGGATCCGAAATTCGAGCCCTCATCATTACAGTGTCTATCTGTATCCCCAGATAGACAATCTGATGACTGGGCCATGGCGTGCTCTTTTTCCAATTCATAGCGAACCCCAGACACTGTCTGTGTCGTGTGTGTGATCGCCAGCTCTGCTGACGGGGCGAGAACCAGTAAGTCGTCTAGGTAGGCTAGCGGCCTTATTCCCTGATGACGCAACGGTTCTATTGCCGCCTCCACACATTTGGAAAACGTGCAGGGTGCCATGGCGTACCCGAATGGCATCCTCACGAACTCGTACGACACCCCTTGAAAGGCGAAACGCAGAAACTTCCTGTGACGCGGCTGTACCGGCACATGAAAGTACGCATCCTTTAGGTCTATGCTCGTACAAAAGTCTCCCTTCTAGAAACATTCCAGTAGACGTTTTGTCGTTAGCATTCGGAAGGGCCGTTTGGCTACGCTCTCGTTGAGAATTCGTAAATCCAATATTGGCCTCATTCCCCCCGTCTTTTTGGGCAACAGGAAGTAGGGCGAATATAGCCCTCTGTTCCTTTGCTCCCAGGGAACTACTGTGAACGCCTCCTTCGCCAACAGTACCGTAATCTCTGCAACAAGAGCGGCTACTTTTTCTGGTGTTTTCATCACCGTCTCCACCACCCTCCTGAATGGGGGAGGGGTCCGATGAAATTGGATGGCATAACCCTTCTCCAGCGTCCGGTCTAGCCAGAGGGAGAGGGTACATCTTCGTCGCCACTCCCAATAATGCTGAGAAAGCGGAAGAGCGCGAAGCTGTGGTGCATTCAGTAGGAAGGACCTGTATTCCGACGGCCCTCGCCGCCACTGTTCCCTAACATTGAAGTGGTGGAACAGCCTAAGGCGGGCCCCCCAAGAAAGGGAGAGGAAACATGAGTTTTGAGAGAAACGGGGGCGCCGATACGTTGGTTATACTCGTAACCTCGTTATCCTGGCCCTCCGTGAACGCAGCACGGGTCTGAACTACACTGACTAAGGCGCTAGCCTGAGTCAGAGCGCCGTCCCCGAATAGCGATTGCGTCATCATTCCATTACCTGGCTGTGACTGCAGACTGCTATGTGAGACCTCCACTACAGCACTCCTAGAAGTCTGTGGTGTGAGGTCTCTATGAGGTAAAACAAGGTGGCGCCCTGTTACCTTTCTTACACCCGCCTCATGTGTGTGCTCAGCTACGCACCCCTGGTGGGCTGAGCTACACTCAGAGTGGTGAGAGAGAGAGAAAGAGAGAGAGAATGGAGGAACTCGAATGTTCTCGGATGTATCATGGAAAAGGGGCTCTTTTGTGATAAAGTCAATTGGAGCCAACTCTTTATTAAACACATCAACAAAAACAGTTCCCTCCGTACCCTCAACAGAAGGGTGGGGGGAATAGTGGGCACAGTCGGACCAGGCGCTGTGCCATCTCCCATTCTCACCCCCTCGCCATGTCATAGGCGCCGTCTCTTTTGGCCACCCTTCGGGTGCTTCCAGGATGACGCTCTGATGACCTCTCTTGTTGGTTGAAACCTCTGGCTCTGCAGGAGGGGCAGGGCCCACTTCCTTGCTGCTGGAGGTCGCCGCACGGCGCCGGGCACGACGCCTCGCAGTAGACCACGGTCTACTTGAGGCGGTGGAGCTCGACGGTCTCTTAGACGCAGGGCCAAGCCTCCCTGCAAGTGGCAGGTATCTAGCCAGCTGCTTCTTCTCCTCGTCGAGCTTGACGAAACGCTCCGTCGCATCTTTGACGGCGACCACAAAAAGGCTGTCATTGACAACCAAAGGTGTCGTTTCTGCGACCACCGAGGTGGCCATGGATCTCCCCGCACAAACAGCCGACGCCTGCGTTAAGTGAAGAATAGCGCCAGAAATTCTGGACGCCTCTTCCACATCCTCCTCTGTGAGCTCAGACTTACCCGTGGTTAGACAGGACAGAGAGGCTGCTAGGAGGGCAATATTATTTACCGCTGCTACGGCCTGGGCTCCCAACACGTAGGACTTCTCAACCAGCTGCGCTGTGAATCGGTCCTTCTGTGTAGGCAGAGTGGCTTTATTCGACGAGGGCCAGGGACTCGAACCCGGCACGAGGTACGCAGCCAAGGTGCTCTCGAGTCTGGGGATTCCCTTGGAAAAGCCCTGCTGTCTCCCCTCCACTCTGGTGAATGGGAGGTACGCCTTAGCTGGCGAACGCGTCGCCAAGGGTGCCTCCCATGAGCCCTCCACATATTTACTGAGCGAGGGCATGGTCGGTGCCAAAGGCTCCACCACCCTCCTAGGCCTAGAATAAGGGCCGCCCTCCATCACATCCACTTCCGTGTTGGAGGGAATGGGGGGCAGTTTAATCAGGAGGCGCTCAGAATTTTCAGAGCCCGTGTCGTCATCGCCCAGGGATGAGAACGACCTCGCTCTTTCCAATGGAAAGGGGGTCTTAAAAGTGTGGGTCAATGAGACGGACTGTTCCACTGGAATATCCATCTCTTCCCCAATATCCCTGTCATCTCCCGAATCAGCGCCCTCAGATGACGCATCAAAGCTGAGGCTAACACCGATAGCACATCCTCGAGAGGAATATCCTCCCTAAAAAATGCCTAACGCTGCTTCCTCTCCTTCAAAGAAAGGAGGGCGCAGCTGGCACATAGTAGGGGATCCATGAGGCCGTCCCTGGCGTGCTGTGACCCTAAACACACAAAACATAAGTCGTGGGAGTCGACAGCCGCCATGGAGGAACAGCAACATTGAGCTCTGAAAAGAGCTTTTGGGGGTGGAAAATCTCCTGGTGTGCTCATTGTAGGACAACGTCGATGACCTGGAAAATCGACTGCGTTTTCTTCGTCCTGAGTCTTCGTCTTCTATCGGCTTCTTCAGTCTAGTCCAGTCGCTGAAGATTACGGGAGGCTGATTGAGGGGAAGCGTCCCCTCTTATAGGGACACCTGTACTCCTATTAGGTGCAGGTGTGTGCATAATTTTGTCTCAGGCTGTTCGCTGCCTAGGCAGCGGGGTAAACCAATAGGAGCAGAGCTCCCCTATGGGGAGGAGCTCCACGATATAGAACAAGCTGTTCTATATTTGGTGTAGTATTTGGAATACTGTTATTAATGTCTGTTCAGACAGGAGTAACTAAAAACTTAATTTGGCCAAAAATATTTCAATTTATCAGGGGGTGCACCCCAGCACCCCAGCACCCCTACTTCCCGCGGCTATGCCCACCAGTCACCTCTCGAGTGCTGGAGCAACAATGAGCAAAGCATGCCTTTTCTCAGCTCATTCACTCACACACACATAGTACACACAGTATAGAAACATAGTCAGACACACTTTTGGCGAGAGAAAGTGCGGCCTTGGGATGTAAGCGGTAGCTTGGCTCTGCGGCAGCGGTAAACAAAGGCCTCTCCACTGCAGGCGAGAGGAGAGAGTAGGAGAGAGAAGGGAGCATAGAGGAAGAGAGAAAAGGAGGGAGGGCGTCTGGAGGAGGACCTGAGGAGGGGTCAGGTCAACTGTGGGGGAGGGGAGGCACCACCACACCATAGACCACTCCAACTCCTCGGCTGCCAGACAAGAGCTAATTGTACTGAGGGCATAGATCGCCCTCCTCAATAAAGCTCAATTTCCATTCTTCCCCTGGACGTGTGACTGGGAGAAAGAAACCCAGTCTACTTGATAATTTAATGAACTGAAAAAGTGTGCTAAAGAGAGTTGACTTGAAGAGAACTTGACATGATCTTTAGCAACGAACAGAAGGCCAAATATGAATGGGAAGCAGGATCTTCTTTGTGACTAGATTCATTGAAGCCTCAAATGGCACTATATCCAGTGAAGGTAATGGTATATTACTGAATTACTTCAAATACAGACTGTCTGACAGGGCTGGTTAAAGGGAGCCCTATTCTATTCTATTCATATAGGCTACCATGCCCACAACTCCTTATATTGACACAATGTGTCTGGACTTTGACCATTGTTCTGGGTGCAGGCATTTGACCTTTGAGGTTAGCCAATGAGAGGCCTCGTGCTGTGGGTGGACAAGAGGGCCAGTAAGCTTCTTCTTGCTGACAACAAGCTCTCTTCACTATCTGTTCTCTTCCTTTAGTGGAGAGACAGGATGTAAGCTTTACTTTATAAACTCAACATTCATTTTCCACAGAGCAGGAATGACACTACATTAATTAGATTTCTGTTAGAACTTCGCTCAGTGTAGCTTAAAGGGTCAGGAGACATTTTAACTGCAAAAACGATTTAACCATTGTAGTAGGCCTAAATAGTAACAGCCAACGTGACGATTTCCTCCTCATATTTTCCAAATGAGTTGCAGAGACAGTATTTTTCAATCTTATTGTGGAACATAATGTTGTTGTTTAGTTGGGCACCAGAGACATCCGTCACGAGAACCACACACACACACACACACACACACACACACACACACACAGGTAGATGGGGATCACTTAGGCAGCACAGTGAACAATACACTGGTCTAAGAGTGTTGTCAGGTTACCTTGCAACCATTGGTTAGAGTGGATTTTCCCATAGACATGAAACAGAAAATTTGAGACCGTACACCTCGATGTGGAATATCTGTTAAAAGGTACACCTCAGACTAGAGACAATTCTGCAGTTCTGCTAAATAAACACATTTATCTTATTCGGTAACATTTGAATAAGAGCACATTTTCTATAGAAAGATAAAAAGCTGGAGTAGCGTTGTACCATTCTAAAGACCCCACACATGTAACAGAGTTAGATTTACAGATCGATAGATATTCCATTCAGTCCTGTAATGATAGGTTAATAACAGGTCTGTGTTAGGTGGAGGATGGAACTCATGGACTCATATAGACGGGAGCCTGGTGGGGGATGGGGTAGCCTGACTAGCCTCAGATCCCACCTGTTAGTCTGAAAATGGAGATAAACAACACCATGGAAACACTTTAGTGCCTTGAGGAGATGAGTGACAGCCAATATGAACCAAGTCACCAGAGAGCAGCCAGAGAGACACCAGAACACCTGTCTGACACAGGGGACAAACTCCTACTGTTCCACTTGTTTCCTCAAGATTCAGCAGAAATAACCGTCTTGTACTCTCATAAACATTGGATGACAGTCTTACTTTGATGTCTTTGCCAATGACAGCATTGCCTCTCTGCAGGAGAATTGTGCAAGACTTCTTTCCCAGGGAAACAGAACTTACACTATGAAGAGGTAATATCAGATTTCTCAAAGATAAAACAATCAGTCATCTGTGGTAATAGAAGCCCCCTTCAGATTTACATGACTCTTGGCAGATTCTATTGTCACCTATTATGTGCCATTATCCTTTGGTCCCCTCTGAACTGTTCAGCAGTTTTGAAAGGCATCTGCCGTCTGTGGTCATGGTGGGCATATGACCCACATAGATTCTGAATCTGCCCACAGAAGCCCACACAAACTGCACTATTCCCATCTGGTATCATGTGCTGGTCCTCTGTAGCTCAGCTGGTAGAGCACGGCGCTTGTAACGCCAAGGTAGTGGGTTCGATCCCCGGGACCACCCATACACAAAAAAAAAAAAAATGTATGCACGCATGACTGTAAGTCGCTTTGGATAAAAGCGTCTGCTAAATGGCATATTATTATTATTATTATTATGTGCTGGCTTTTGTCTTCACAATTGTAAATCAAACCATGATCAATGCTCCATTTTCAAGAGCAAAATAAATGTTTAAGTGTTTAATTGTGTCTATATGAGTGTTTGTTTGATGGTTCTCTTCCAAAACAATACATTCAGTTTAGTCAGAAAATCATAATGTAAAAAAATTAAAATACATGTCTTTGTAACTGGAAGAGGTACAAGAACTCATCAGTACACAATATTATCACCATCAAGCAGACAAGACCATGTGACAAGGAGGCTTTGTTGTGTTTTGTCTTTTCGCCTATAGCCTCATCTGTCCTTATCTGCTGGCCCCATGCGGTCCATGGTTGCATTAATAAAATGTGGGCCTAAATGTTAACAAACGGCTGTGACGTGATGCCACATATTAAGCAGCCAGGTAATAACATGAATATGCCACAAATCACCACAGCCCACCACCATTGTGGCAAGATGGATGGAGGCACAGTGACGCGTGGTGCAGGGAGGGAGGAAGGGTCACATGTGCCACGGGGCTTTGTGGTGGGGCTGGGCGCCCATCGCCGTGGGGGACTGTCAGAGACAATGGCCCACTGCGCTGACCCCTCCGTCATCGCTGGCTGACCCCACAGGGAGGGGGAGGGGCTTGGGGAATGGCTGGCTGCTGCCACTAATCCTCTGTCCTTATGTTGTGTTAGGTTAGTCCCCGTCTGGCTTGCCCCAGCGACAGCCTCAGCTCCCCAACAACACACAGTACAACACAGCCTGGCCTTGCCAACACACACACACACACACCTTACAAAGCTCAGAAATGGCTCGGAATCTTAAGTGTGTGAACAGTATAGAAGAAAAGTCACACAATATTATAAGAGCTGCAGTGTGACAACCTACAACAGGCAAACAGCTCTATTCTGGGAGCCATTTCTAAAATGCCTGATAATAGCGAGCCAGAGATTTTTGCATGTTATCTCCTTTTTTTAAATGCACAGTATACATACAGCAGTGTCGGAAATTATTGATACCCTTGATAAAGATGAGCAACAATGACTTTATAAAATGAATAATATGAACACTGCTTTTTTGTACGCTCAGAAAATCCAGAGCGACTTACAGTTAGTGAGTGCATACATTTTTCATACTGGCCCCCTGTGGGAAACGAACCCACAACCCTGGCGTTGCAAGCGCCATGCTCTACCAACTGAGCTACAGGGGACTAATCCAAGACATGCTAACCTCCCCTGTTATTGGCAATGGTGAGAGGTTAGCATATCTTGGCGGTATGATCTTTGACCATCTGTAACTTTCTCATTCATCATTAACCACGAATAATTCTGGATTATCAGTAGTCTTGGTAGCATCCACATTAATGTAAGTGTTTAGAAACATATTCTATTCTTATTTACAATAAAAGTGACTCCAAAATGACACAATACATTATTTACCATTCATTTCTATTGGGCACAGAATTATCTGAAACACTGCAAATGCATCCAACAAGTTTGTAGAGTGACAAGCTTGACATAGTCATTACGTGCTAGGAATATGGGACCAAATACTACACTTTTGGCTACTTTATTTCTAAGAATCTTTAGGGCTGTCAATAATTTTGACCCCTACCTTTGAGATTTTTTTTTTATTACTTGTTAAACAAAATATCTTTCTCTGAGCAATTGTATTAGTATAAAATAATATTTCAAAAAAAATTTGAGTGCACAATATAGCTCAGTATTTTAATTATTTATTTTCTACAGTCATAATTGCTCATTTTTATCAAGCGTATCAATAATTTCGGACTCCACTGTACTGCCGTCTCAAGAAATACAACACAATAGCACAATTTAGAGATTGCAATTGCATCAAGGCCCTGAATCATTTGTAGCCTCATCACATCAATTCGAAGATTATTATTGAGTGTTTTGGGTTTCACGTTGACATGAGTCAGTTAGAACAGCACGGGGGCAGGCTAATGCGTGTCTTCTCCTGAGTTACATTTGAAACCAAACATGCATTATTATCTAACCAGGCAATTCCCATAGAACTTAGAGTAGGAGTTTGAGCTGGTGTTGCATCATTCTCTAAATCTAAATGGTCCCTGCTAATGGACTTTCTGTTACAGAGTGCAACACATAATTATTTAAGATGAAACTGAATTCAATTGAGAAACACAAAATGCTGCAAATACATTATTGTGTAAACATATTGTATATAGAATTCTTCTAACAAGAATGAGGAAGGCACTGTTCCTTATTCCACTTCAGTAATAATAACAAAAAATACTCAAGTCTGTTACTATGCAATTACAAAGCTATTGCAGTGTTACTACACAGGTATAGAAGCAACTATATGTAAAATGTTACCCAAATATAATATATCCGATCTGGAAATCGAATTATGTCATGGTCCTTGAAGTGCTCACTTCAAGGAAGGAAGGAAAAAAGAAAGAAAGGAAGGAAAAAAGGAAGTGGTAGGAAGGAAGGAAGTAAGTTTGAACAGGGCAAAGGAACCCCTTGTACTTTGCCATGTCATGCAAATCCTCCTTCCCTATTACACAAATACTGCAGACCTCAGAATTACCAGACGCAGAGCAACACTATATCCTCAACATGTTTAAGAACAGCTCAAAGGCTGCCTGCTGGGGTAAAACGACCATGATTTCCACACCATGCCACACCGACTGCTGGATTGGACCGTTTGCTTTCCCAATACAAAAAGAGGAAACGTGTGGATAATGCTGCAATGACTTGCTTGTGTTTCTTCTCTGGTGATGGCCATATTCTCCCCAGTCGGTCTCCTCCTAGGCCTTAGACAGACACAGCAGTTGCCATGTCATAAGAAGCAGCCCAGCTGATTGGCTTTGATCCCCCCCTTCTTCCCTGCTCTCCCCTCTCAGCACAGCCTCTTTGCACGTCATTTGATTTCCTTATTTAACAACCAAGCCTGAAAATGCGTAGGAAGAAAGACATCTAAATATAGGCACAGCTACAATAGCTCACACAACGAGCAGAGCAGCAAAACTCTTTCCAACACCATGAGAAGACAAAACAGATATGATGCATTTCTATCTGCTGATCATTAGGTAGGCTCAGGGATGGATTATCTGCACAGATAACATGGTGATGCATTAATCCAAAAGACTCACGGAAGAATATGTATATCAAGAGACACTACGCAAGCAAGATTCAAATGAGGAGTCAGAAGTCTGGTTGTTGTGACCAATAGAATATAATCTTTATCTTGTTATGTCTATATAGGCTAGGCTACATACAGTGCATTCAGAAAGTATTCATAACCCTTGTCTTATTCCACATTTTGATGTGTTACAGCCTGAATTCAAAATGGAATAAATATTTTTTTGCCTACACACAATACCCCATAATGATGAAGTGAAAACATGATTTTAGACATTTTTGAAAATGTATTGAAAATGAAATACATTTTTAAAAAGTATATATAATTTACATAAGTATTCACACCCAAGTCAATACATGTTAGAATCACCTTAGGCAGCGATTACAGTTGTGAGACTTTCTGTGTAAATCTAAGAGCTTTGCAAACCTGGATTGTGCAATATTTTGCACATTATTCTTTTAAAAAATTATTCAAGCTCTGTCAAGTTGGTTGTTGATCATTGCTAGACAGCCATTGCCATAGATTCCCAAGCCGATTCAAGTCAAAACTGTAACTAGGCCACTCAGGAACATTCCATTTCGTCTTGGTAAGCAACTCCATTGTAAATTTGCCCTTGGGTTTTAGGTTATTGTCCTGCTGAAAGGTGAATTTGTCTCTCAGTGTCTGTTGGAAAGCAGACAACCAGGTTTTCCCTCTAGGATTTTGCCTGTGCTTAGCTTCTTTCTGTTTCTTTTTATCTTACAAAAAAACTCCCTAGTCCTTTCCGATGACAAGCATACGCATAACATGATGCAGCCACCAACATGCTTGAAAATATGGAGAGTGGTACTCAGTGATGTGTTGTGTTGGATTTGCCCAAAACATAACGCTTTGTATTCAGGACATAAAGTCAATTTCTTTGCCACATTCTTTGCAGTTTTACTTTAGTGCCTTATTGCAAACAGGATGCATGTTTTGGAATATTTTTATTCTAACAGGCTTCCTTCTTTTCACTCTGTCATTTAGGTTAGTATTGTGGTGTAACTACAATGTTGTTGATCCATCCTCAGTTCTCCTGTCACAGCCATTAAACTCTGTAACTGTTTAAAAGTCACCATTGGCCTCATTGTGAAATCCCTGAGTGGTTTCCTTCCTCTCCGGCAACTGAGTTACGAAGGACGCCTGTATCTTTGTAGTGACTGGGTGTATTGATACACCATCCAAAGTGTAATTAATAACTTCACCATGCTCAAAAGGGATATTCAATGTCTGCTTTTATTTTGTATTTTTACCCATCTACCAATAGGTGCCGTTCTTTGCGAGGCATTGTAAAACCTCCTTGGTCTTTGTGGTTGAATCTGTGTCTGAAATTCACTGCTCGACTAAGGGACCTTACAGATAATTGTATGTGTGGGGTACAGAGATGAGGTAGTAATTCAAAAATCATGTTAAACACTATTATTGCACAGAGTGAGTCCATGCAACTTATTATGCAAATGTTTACTCCTGAACTCCATAACAAAGGGGTTGAATACTTTTTGACTCATGACATTTCAGCTTTTCATTTGCTATTGAAAAAAAATAAAAAATCTAAAAACATAATTCCACTTTCATATTATGGGGCATTGTGTGTGTGTAGGCCAGTGACACAAAACCTCAATTTAATCAATTTTTAATTCAGGCGTAACAAAATGTGGAAAAAGTCAAGGGGTGTGAACACTTTCTGAAGGCACTGTATAACCTGTAAGCAAAAAAACTCTGTTCAAGCTCTTTTAGAGTAACCTTCCCTGCACATACAGTATTTAATCTGTCCCTAGAGGCTGTTAGGTATAAAATTATTATTGGGAGTGGATATCATCTAATGTCATTCATTGCCAAAGTGTAACAGACATACTGATTCACAGCCACAGAGAGACAATGACAGGGAGACATGACAAAAACAGGCCAACATGGAGACAGAAAGACAGACAGAGGGGGTGTGTGAGAGATGTCACGAGTCAGACAGAGATTAGTGTGTGAAAACTGAAGCACCACCTTGCGGTACTCCACTTGGAGAGCAAAGCACCATTATCTTTTCACCAGCAAGGCACACTGTAAAAAAACAGCCATGGATGGAGTGCCATAATAAAGCTCTTTCAGTAAGAATATAATGCGAGTTCAAGCCTCTCTTGATTGCGCTCAAGTGCGGGTCTCTGGGAGAGACGCCCCTGTTTTGCACCACAACTGTGACAGACACTTTAACCCATCGCTATTCACTTCTCTCATTCATCACACAAATTAACTGAGCAGTTAGGCCATTTAGCTGGATTGACAATTGATATTTTCCACTCTGCTGTTATACACAGGACTCATGGGAACACTTGTGGACCCCTATGGGAGTGTCAAGCTGTCAAGCCTGTCAGATTTCTGCCAGTTAGGATTTCATGGCCAAGCCCAAGACAGATCTGGGCGACTTGTGGTTAACAGCTCTCTCTGTTCCAATTGTCACTATAATCTTCTCATACAAACAGATGGGGGTGATTCAACCCAGATGGTTAGGGCTTTTGTACCTGTGAAATATATGACTAAAACTAGCGCTTAAGTTTGGTGCTGTAATACTCCCCATATTCTTTCCAGCAATACCACATTTGACTGGTTCAGGGGGTGTGTGAAGATGGTATCAGGGTATATGTACGGCCTGGAGAAACGCAGCTTCGGAATGACCATTTCTGGTTGAATGTCTACAAGGCCGACCATAACGATCCAAAGGATTCCATTTTTGCAGTTTTCCTCAGTGATGGACATCCTGAACTAACAGTAAACCCCAGTGTGAAGGAAGAAGTGAAAGTGGCAGTTTGAGTGGTGGCAGTGATAGGCGTACTGTAGAGTGGGCATAGATCACCCACTCATTGCTTTATATTTCTGACACTCACTTGAAGTCTTTCTTTGTCCTGAAACAGGTTTACCATAACTAGTGTTTCAGTCCAATGACCACTCAAGAAGTCCGAACCTTTTCACAACTCAGATGTTGAAAATGTATGAAATGTAAAGAAAATGCACTCTTCAAAAACCCCTGAAGGGAAGAGTAATAGCATGTGCTTTCCTCAAATACAAACACAAACCTGAAAAGCTCATTCAAATGTGAAGAGCATGAAAGCATATCAATATTTTCATTTCATTTGCATAAAGAGTAGGTTATTGATACATCTTTGTGGATGTTGGTGACTGAATGCAGGCTGGACAAATGTCATGACAATGCATGACAGATGAGAATAATATACTGAACAAAAAATATAAACGCAACATGTTAATTGTTGGTTCAAATGTTCATGAGCTGAAATAAAAAATCCCAGAAATGTTCCACATGCACAAAAAGCTTATTTCTCTCAAATGTTGTGCACAAATTTGTTTACATCCCTGTTAGTGAGCATTTCTCGTTTACCAAGATAATCCATCCACCTGACAGGTGTGGCATATCAAGAAGCTGATTAAACAGCATGATCATTAGACAGGTTCACCTTGTGCTGGGGACAATAAAAGGCCACTCTAAAATGTGCAGTTTTGTCACACAACACAATGCCACAGATGTCTCAAGTTGAGGGAGCGTGCAATTGGAATGCTGACTGCAGGAATGTCCACCAGAGCTGTTGCCAGAGAACTGAATGTTCATTTCTCTACTATAAGCCACCTCCAACGTCGTTTTAGAGAAGTTGGCAGTACGTCCAACCGGCCTCACAACCGCAGACCACGCCAGCCCAGGACCTCCACATCCAGCTTCTTCACCTGCAGGATCGTCTGAGACCAGCCACCCGGACAGCTGATGAAACTGAGGAGTATTTCTGTCTGTAATAAAACCCTTTTGTGGGGAAAAACGAATTCTGATTGGCTGGGCCTGGCTCCCCAGTGGGTGGGCCTGGCTCCCAAGTGGTTGGACCTATGCCCTCCCAGGCCCAACCATGGCTGCGCCCCTGCCCAGTCATGTGAAATCCATAGATTAGGGCCTAATGAATTTCCTTAAATGAACTGTAACTCAGTAAAATCGTTGAAATTGTTGCGTTTATATTTTTGTTCAGCATATACATACATATACATACACACACACTGAGTGTACAAAACATTAGGAACACCAGCTCTGTCCATGACACTGACTAGGTGAAAGCTATGATCCCTTAAGGTCACTTGTTAAATCCACTACAATCAGTGTAGATAAAGGGGAGGAGACCGGTTAAAGAAGGATTTTTAAGCCTTAAGACATGGATTGTGTATGTGCGCCATTCAGTTGGTGAATGGGCAAGACAAAATACACTGCTCAAAAAAATAAAGGGAACACTTAAACAACACAATGTAACTCCAAGTCAATCACACTTCTGTGAAATCAAACTGTCCACTTAGGAAGCAACACTGATTAACAATAAATTTCACATGCTGTTGTGCAAATGGAATAGACAACAGGTGGAAATTATTGGCAATTAGCAAGACACACCCAATAAAGAAGTGGTTCTGCAGGTGGTGACCACAGACCACTTCTCAGTTCCTATGCTTCCTGGCTGATGTTTTGGTCACTTTTGAATGCTGCCGGTGCTTTCACTCTAGTGGTAGCATGAGACGGAGTCTACAACCCACACAAGTGGCTCAGGTAGTGCAGCTCATCCAGGATGGCACATCAATGCGAGCTGTGGTGAGAAGGTTTGCTGTGTCTGTCAGCATAGTGTCCAGAGCATGGAGGCGCTACCAGGAGACAGGCCAGTACATCAGACGTGGAGGAGGCCGTAGGAGGGCAACAACCCAGCAGCAGGACCGCTACCTCCGCCTTTGTGCAAGGAGGAGCAGGAGGAGCACTGCCAGAGCCCTGCAAAATGACCTCCAGCAGGCCACAAATGTGCATGTGTCTGCTCAAACGGTCAGAAACAGACTCCATGAGGGTGGTATGAGGGCCCGACATCCACAGGTGGGGGTTGTGCTTACAGCCCAACACCGTGCAGGACGTTTGGCATTTGCCAGAGAACACCAAGATTGGCAAATTCGCCACTGGCGCCCTGTGCTCTTCATAGATGAAAGCAGGTTCACACTGAGCACATGTGACAGACGTGACAGAGTCTGGAGACGCCGTGGAGAACGTTCTGCTGCCTGCATCATCCTCCAGCATGACCGGTTTGGCGGTGGGTCAGTCATGGTGTGGGGTGGCATTTCTTTGGGGGGCCGCACAGCCCTCCATGTGCTCGCCAGAGGTAGCCTGACTGCCATTAGGTACCGAGATGAGATCCTCAGACCCCTTGTGAGACCATATGCTGGTGCGGTTGGCCCTGGGTTCCTCCTAATGCAAGACAATGCTAGACCTCATGTGGCTGGAGTGTGTCAGCAGTTCCTGCAAGAGGAAGGCATTGATGCTATGGACTGGCCCGCCCGTTCCCCAGACCTGAATCCAATTGAGCACATCTGGGACATCATGTCTCGCTCCATCCACCAACGCCACGTTGCACCACAGACTGTCCAGGAGTTGGCGGATGCTTTAGTCCAGGTCTGGGAGGAGATCCCTCAGGAGACCATCCGCCACCTCATCAGGAGCATGCCCAGGCGTTGTAGGGAGGTCATACAGGCACGTGGAGGCCACACACACTACTGAGCCTAATTTTGACTTGTTTTAAGGACATTACATCAAAGTTGGATCAGCCTGTAGTGTGGTTTTCCACTTTAATTTTGAGGGTGACTCCAAATCCAGACCTCCATGGGTTGATACATTTGATTTCCATTGATAATTTTTGTGTGATTTTGTTGTCAGCACATTCAACTATGTAAAGAAAAAAGTATTTAATAAGATTATTTCATTCATTCAGATCTAGGATGTGTTGTTTAAGTGTTCCCTTTATTTTTTTGAGCAGTGTATGTAAGTGCCTTTGAACGGGGCACCGGTTTGAGTGTGTCAAGAATGGCAACACTGCTGTTTTACGCTCAACAGTTCAGTGTGTATCAAGAATGGTCCACCACCCAAAGGACATCCAGACAACTTGACACAACTGTGGGAAGCATTGGAGTCAACAAGGGCTAGCATCCTTGTGAAACGCTTTCAACCCATGTCCCGACGAATTAAGGCTGTTCTGAGGGCAACATGGGGTTAAACTCAATATTAGGAAGGTGTTCCTAATGTTTTGTACACGCAGTGTATATGCTCATGACCATGATATTGCTCTATAATAGGCTACAATTTCACTATTATATTATTACTTTGATATAATATTTTCCAAGTGAACACTACCATTTTATAGGCCTAAAGACTGGAGCCTATATGTAGGCCATCACCCTTTGCGCAATTTAAACACTGGTTCATCAGAATTGTTCGCACACGCTACTCAACTCATCCCCTACACGACTGAAATGATTTGGTTCACACAGCCAGGTGCAGGGAACGCATTAAAGATATATTGCCCTTAATTGACTCAAAATTATACTCAGGGGAATTATCAAGATTATTGGCATGAGGGGCATTTACCATTGCCAAGAAATGCTCTGTTATTTCATTTTGCATTTCGTTTTGTCCCCGAACTTGGCTTGTCTGATGCAGAAATGCGGAATCGTGAACATGAACAGAATTAAAATGTTTGGAATTTGGCCCGTTTGATTTCATCAGCACGCAATACATTGCTGCAAAATATCCGTGGTTTCCAGCCAAATATTTCACCTCGAGAAAGAGGTCACAGTAACCAGATCAACGTCAGTGACAATGTCTATTTATAGCTATATCAAT
This sequence comes from Coregonus lavaretus, assembly GCF_964263955.1. Classification (NCBI taxonomy): domain Eukaryota; kingdom Metazoa; phylum Chordata; class Actinopteri; order Salmoniformes; family Salmonidae; genus Coregonus; species Coregonus lavaretus. The sequence goes on from NC_140002.1 coordinate 35,108,963, forward strand.
AGTAACCAATAATGTGGGAAGTCACCGTGCATGTCTAAATGTAGGCCTATTCTTTAAATAATCATGTATAGCATCGCGCAATACAGCAAACAACTGCAATGTATTGTGCAAAACATGAGGAAACTGATGGAGCGCCTAGCTTAGCCACCAAAGAAATGCAGCCCAGGCAGACATACGTATACCTTCCCAGTTTGGACCGCAGTATTTATGCGTTTAAGAGTTAATTACCTCTAAAGTACGTATCTCTTGCTGTGTGAGGTCGTTGGACGCAGCGCATTTGGTCCGGAGCCCCTGTAAACTGGAGATGGATATTTCAATCATGTTCTGGATGAGTTCGCATTGGTGTAGTGCGGCCATCGCTGCGCCACCGCCACTATCCCTCTCCGACTGCTCATCACTCTCGACCATCTTTCCACCTTTATCAGACACACTATCCATTCCTCGGCATTGGGCACGGCTTTAGGGGGTAGATGCACTGTAAATGTTAAAATGCACATGCACCAGCGACGCAATATTATGGAACTTAACAAATGTCCCAAAATTCAGCAGGAAAAGCTCAAAATTCGGATATTGAAATACAAATGTTCGATATCAATATCCTGGTCCAAAGCAATCCAAAGTCCAACAGCGCTCGGGTTCTGTATTCTCCTTGGCGAGAGACTCTCTCTCCCTGCTGACAGCTCTCGCGTAGGCTTTTATCGTCTGTCAGCTGTTGGAGACATCATGGACCCGTTGCAGTTTGGGAAATGAAGTCCATTAATATGGCTGGGCATCCGCTTAATAAATACGTCAGTTTGGACATATTGTCCTGACTAAACGTCGCTGGTTCTTTAGCCTGTTTGAGAGGACCAACAAAAATATTTTCTTATAAATAAAGGCTTGCCAACAAATTATCCTCCCCCACACACACAAAAACTCAACTTGAGCTGAAGTATATTGCTCCAGAGAATAAGAAGGGATGATGCCGAGACCCACTGCTGTATACTACCCAGTCATATTAGGACAATAATACTCCACAACCTGTGAACTTGACAATTGCTGCTTGACATGCTATAACCTGCAGAATTAGACCAAACCACATTGTGTAGTGAATCAGTGTGAGGGCCAGCAATGTTCACTCTGGAACTGTAAGCACATGTGATGTGTCCCTGGAGTCCTCCATCCACATCACTTATCCCCTCTCCTCTCTTAGTTCTGACACAGCACTATGAAAAATGCCTTGCTTTCCTTAAATACACTGCCTGCATCCCACCTTAAATTAAATGACCAGGGTGCAGGGTTTCCCCCATAATGTTATGTTAACTCTGAGAGGACCAAAACTGCACGTGTGTGAGTGGGAGGGTGATAGGATAGGATAGGATCAGAGGCAAGGTTTGAGATGCGAGTCTGGTGCATGTAAGCCCTTATAGTGAGCCCTGTCCTGCATAAGCACATGCGGGTGCTTGCTTATGACTCCACACACTTAGACACTACATCGAGAGAGATCATTGCACAAAATAAGCTATTTTGCCATACAACTAGCGCTAAGAAGTAGGCACTCATCCTGATCCTCATATTTTTGAGTAATATTTTTAAATGTAGATAACAAGGTAACCCCCTCTAAGGTCCCACTCTCACCTTCAGGGTATGTGACTGCTCTCCTCTTGCTTTCTCAGCACCACATAGCAATGCTGACTAGAGACACACACTGACATCAACGTGTGTCCTGGCTTAGACTCAGGAGACTCTGCCACCTTTTACGTCATCTACACACTCAAAGACTAAGTCTAGTTTCCAGAAACGTGCTCTCCTTTTTTGCGTATAGGACTGAGCTTGTTACCGTCTTGCCAAGGGTAAGGCACGGAGAGCATCAAGGCAAGCAAACCAATTTCATGAAGTTAGAATTCCCCCAAATTCAGAAAGGCCTCATTTACAGAAAAGCTGACAACAATTTAGTCTGAGAGCAATAGGGCGAGGGAGGAAAGGAGGCACTTGTCAGCTTGTTGACATTTACATTTACATTTTAGTCATTTAGCAGACGCTCTTATCCAGAGCGACTTACAGGAGCAATTAGGGTTAAGTGCCTTGCTCAAGGGCACATCGACAGATTTTTCACCTAGTCAGCTCGGGGATTAGAACCAGCGACCTTTCGGTTACTGGCACAACGCTCTTAACCACTAAGCTACCTCGCTGAGCCGAGGGTAGACACACAGATCCTTTGCCATCCCACCCGGCCTGGCGGCCTCTTAGGCTGTCTGTACTGCAGCCCCATTGGCCAGCCAGGCTGCTGCATCTTATCATAAGGGCAAGCCTCCCCAGGCAGTGTTGCATCAGATTAAATTGGATTGTGGACAATCTGATTGCGTGTCCTTTTGTGGCGGGGATCTCCTGAGCCAACCCTACAGGTCTGAGGAGGGAGGATGAGCCCATGGAGGGCCACATTAGACACTGGGACTGCTGCTCCATAACAACACGGCCTGCCTGGGAGGACTGCTGCAGTGAAACAACTACATTCATACTGTTCTAATGTCTGCATTTTGTCCCCACAAGGCTTTTCTATCACAAGTTATTGCATTATGATCAAATGAAAACACTAGAAATTGTTAGTTAGATTGTAAAGTCTTGAGTGTGGGGTTCACATGTCTAGTTTAGACACATCCGCATATGTAAAAATGGACATTAAACATCCCAATCCTAACCTCGGACAGGGAGGGGGACACCAGAACCAGGCATGATCTAAGGAGCAGGGTGGTCAGTCAGTCAGGCAAGGCTAGGTTTAGATTAAAGCTCCATCTGCAGTCACCATGCAATTAGCAGCATAAAGGCCTTCCAGGCTTAATCACACCAACATGCATGTCACGCAGCCACAGCCAGCCATGCCTGCCCGGTTGCCACTACAACACATACAGGCTGGAGCCCCCTTCAGGACGGGGGTGGCAATGACTACAGAGGGAGGCCATGCAGAGACAAAGAAAGACTGACGGCAAGGGAGGAATAAAGGATGGAACTACAAAACAGAGGAGCCAAGCAAGGATAATCAAGATACTATGGGTAATATGGTAGAGATTAGCATGATAAAAAAGAGAAAAAACACTGATGTGTCATACTATCGGAAAGAGAGGCAATGAGGAAAAAACAGCACATGGGATGCAGATGCAATTAAGTTAAATACATCTGTGTAGAGCACCATCTACTGGGCAAAGTAGGTTTGCCGTTAGAGCTCAGTGGACCAAACTCCAACACCATTAAAGATCCAATGCAAACGTTTTGATCTCAATATCAAATCATTTCTGTGTAACATTTAAGTACCTTACTGTGATTGTATTAAATGAAAATGGTAAAAAATAAACTAAAACAGCTTCTTTGCAAAGAGCAATTTCTCAAGGAAGAATTTTGCTAGGACTGTCTGGGGATGGTCTGAGTGGGGAGGGGAAAACTGAAAACTAGCTGTTATTGGCAGAGAGGTTTGGAACTATTTCTTATTGCTTTATTAACTAATTTACCGCCTGGTGATGTTACCAGGCAGGCCAAAACTCCATCCCACCAAAACAGGCTGAAATTTCAGATGGTCTTTTCAAACACTAAAAGTGCATTATCATAATTTTCACAATTTCACAGTATTGTTCCAACCTCAGAGGGTAATACAGTCGTGGTCAAAAGTTTTGAGAATGACAAAAGTATTGGTCTTCACAAAGTTTGCTGCTTCAGTGTTTTTATATATTTTTGCCAGATGTTACTATGGTATACTGAAGTATAATTACAAGCATTCCATAAGTGTCAAAGGCTTTTACTGACAATTACATTAAGTTTATGCAAAGAGTCAATATTTGCAGTGTTGACCCTTCTTTTTCAAGACCTCTGCAATCTGCCCTAGCATGCTGTCAATTAACTTCTGGGCCACATCCTGACTGATGGCAGCCCATTCTTGCATAATCAATGCTTGGAGTTTGTCAGAATTTGTGGGTTTTTGTTTGTCCACCCGCCTCTTGAGGATTGACCACAAGTTCTCAATGGGATTAAGGTCTGGGGAGTTTCCTTGCCATGGACCCAAAATGTCGATGTTTTGTTCCCCGAGCCACTTAGTTATCACTTTTGCCTTATAGCAAGGTGCTCCATCATGCTGGAAACCTTGGATGGTTGGGAGAAGTTGCTCTCGGAGGATGTGTTGGTACCATTCTTTATTCATGGCTGTGTTCTTAGGCAAAATTGTGAGTGAGCCCACTCCCTTGGCTGAGAAGCAACCCCACACATTAATGGTCTCAGGATGCTTTACTGTTGGCATGACACAGGACTGATGGTAGCGTTCACCTTGTCTTCTCCAGACAAGCTTTTTTCCGGATGCCCCAAACAATCGGAAAGGGGATTCATCAGAGAAAATGACTTTACCCCAGTCCTCAGCAGTCCAATCCCTGAACCTTTTGCAGAATATCAGTCTGTCCCTGATGTTTTTCCTGGAGAGAAGTGGCTTCCTCGCTGACCTTCTTGACACCAGGCCATCCTCCAAAAGTCTTCGCCTCACTGTGCGTGCAGATGTACTCACACCTGCCTGCTGCCATTCCTGAGCAAGCTCTGCACTGGTGGTGCCCCGATCCCGCAGCTGAATCAACTTTAGGAGACGGTCCTGGTGCTTGCTGGACTTTCTTGGGTGCCCTGAAGCCTTCTTCACAACAATTGAACCTCTCTCCTTGAAGTTCTTGATGATCCGATAAATGGTTGATTTAGGTACAATCTTACTAGCAGCAATATCCTTGCCTGTGAAGCCCTTTTTGTGCAAAGCAATGATGACAGCACGTGTTTCCTTGCAGGTAACTATGGTTAACAGAGGAAGAACAATGATTTCAAGCACCACCCTCCTTTTAAAGCTTCCAGTCTGTTATTCTAACTCAATCAGCATGACAGAGTGATCTCCAGCCTTGTCCTCGTCAACACTCTCACCTGTGTTAACGAGAGAATCACTGACATGATGTCAGCTGGTCCTTTTGTGGCAGGGCTGAAATGTAGTGGAAATGTTTTTTGGGGGATTAAGTTCATTTTCATGGCAAAGAGGGACTTTGCAATTAATTGCAATTCATCTGATCACTCTTCATACCATTCTGGAGTATATGCAAATTGCCATCATAAAAACTGAGGCAGCAGACTTTGTGAAAATTAATATTTGTGTAATTCTCAAAACTTTTGACCACGACTGTATATATAAAACACCGGAAAATCACGTTGTCTGCACTGGGCCTTTAACTTGGTGGAAAGGGTACAGGCAGTGAGATGGAATCATTTTACTGAGCAGCATTGATTACTATCACAACTATCACAAATAGTCCTAGTCAAGTAATGACAACAGTTTACATTAGGCTTATTCCAGAGTAATAACCTGTGTAATTACGTTGTACCAGGCATGAAAGCACAGGTAGTTACATATCACTTCATCCCTTTTATTTCTGTTTTATGTCTGACATACCATATTTAAAATAGGAAGAAAACACCATATTATTAGGAATTATAATACTAATTCATCCTAGTAAATTAATAGGATATCTATGGTAAACGTAGACTCAAATAGAGCACTTAGAAGTAAACCTGCTAAAAATCAGTGGCAGTTCTCAGTCAGTGTTGATGTCACTTCCTTTAAATTAGGCATCTAAATACTGAGGCACGAGGCAACTCTGGGAGATCCTTCACTCACACTTAATGAGGAGCAACAGGAAATGGAGACAATAGAGGGAAGGGAAGGAATGTTCGCTCACAATATTATATTCTGGGAACTCGTCTTTTTACGGAGCATGGGAGCACACACTGGCACATACAAAACACATCAAATATAGCTATAGTAGGGCATGTTATATGTTGAGATAACATCTGGCACACAGAAAAAGACCAAGAACATGGGGTATAACACAACTGTATTATTCAAGTAGCAAACAAAAGCAGAATAAGAAAACATTTGCTTATGAAAGTTATCCTGAAAATGCAAAAGACAGAAGTGTATATTTTCCTCTTTTTGGATTGGGTTGAGTAGTAAGAGATTATACTATACTAGATTAGATCATTTCTCTAGATCTACACCAGCAAGTCTCTCACAGATACAAATCAATTGTACATGTCATAAAAAGCATTAACATGTATTTTTTCTTTAACCTGCATTTGATAACATGAATTGTAATGTAATTTGCTGAGAAGTTTCCAGCATATATGCTTTTTCAAATAGAAAAATAGAGGAATACAGTATAATGCTTACAATAAGAATCACAAATTAGCATTAGATACATTCTGTCTTCTGACTGGGTTGATGTTGAGTAATTCAGGATAACAAGCCCAAAGAGGTGCACTCTAAATGGTTAATGTTTTAATCAACATTGACTCTATACTGTACATTCATGTACCACACAATCCTTTGGAGGGAGCTAAGGTAACATGGAAGAAAATATAATTATATCAAGTCTCAGGTGCCCCCTGACCAACACACAGGACAATAGAATAATTAAACCATCACACAAACCCAGATAAAAAATGCTCAGACTGAAATGAAATCCTGATTTACATAAGAACATGTAACCCTCTAGTTGTAGTATGGTTGGACCATATCATATTTCAGTGTAACACAATCTATAAAGAGTTGCCAAGTAATCGAGCATGTATAGGGCTGATGATAAGAAGAAATAGTCATCTAAATTGCATTTGCTAAAACAGTATTTTCTTCAGGATAGGACTGATATTGAAAAGTATTGCCATTTGTACCGAATTGATGTATTCCAGAAAGGTCAACAGAGTTGTATCTTTTCTCTCTAGTATAGCCAGAGAATGCAGTAACAAACCAATTAAAATTGGTCGAAAATATCCACCCACAAGGACTATACCGTACTAGGTTACGGAACACTGCCGAATATATCATAACATTTTCAGCTGTGTTTAATCAGTTGGGGTAAATGGCAGTGAAGATGGTCAAACACAACAAGAAAATGGCGGCTGAGTAAGATTCCCTGAGCATTGATAATTTTTTTGCTAACTACAGCATATCTACATAGTTTATGGCAATGATATCCCCACGATCAGAAATCTTTTAAACCATTTCAATTTATACATATCTAGCTACATACAGTGCATTCGGAAAGTATTCAGACCCCTTACCTTTTTCCACATTTTGTTACCTTACAGCCTTATTCTAAAATGGATTAAATAAATACAAATCATCATCAATCTACACACAATACCACATAATGACAAAGGGAAAACAGTTTTTAGAAATATTCGCAAATGTATTTAAAATAAAAAACAGAAATACCTTCTTTACATAAGTATTCAGACCCTTTGCTATGAGACTCGAAATTGAGCTCAGGTGCATCCTGTTTCCATTAATCATCCTTGAGATGTTTCTACATTGGATTGGAGTCCACCTGTGGTAAATTCAATTGATTGGACATGATTTGTAAAGGCACACACCTGTCTATATAATGTCCCACAGTTGACAGTGCATGTCTGAGCAAAACCCAAGCCATGAGGTTGAAGGAATTATCCATAGAGCTCCGAGACAGGATTGTGTCGAGGCACAGATCTGGGGAAGGGTACCAAAAATGTCTGCAGCATTGAAGGTCCCCAAGAACACAGTGGCCTCCATCATTCTTCAATGGAAGATGTTTGGAACGACCAAGAATCTTCCTAGAGCTGGCCGTCAGGCCAAACTGAGCAATCAGGGGAGAAGGGCCTTGGTCAGGGAGGTGATAAAGAACCCGATGGTCACTGACAGAGCTCCAGAGTTCCTCTGTGGAGATGGGAGAACCTTCCAGAAGGACAACCATCTCTGCAGCACTCCACCAATCAGACCTTTATGGTAGAGTGCCCAGACGGAAGCCACTCCTCAGTAAAAAGCACATGACAGCCCACTTGGAGTTTGCCAACAGGCACCTAAAGGACTCTCAGACCACGAGAAACAAGATTCTCTGGTCTGATGAAACCAAGATTGAACTCTTTGGCCTGAATGCCAAGCGTCACGTCTGGAGGAAACATGGCACCATCCCTACGGTGAAGCATGGTGGCAGCATCATGCTGTGGGGATGTTTTTCAGCGGCAGGGACTGGGAGACTAGTCAGGATCGAGGGAAAGAAGAACAGAGCAAAGTACAGAGAGATCCTTGATGAAAACCTGCTGCAGAGTGCTCAGGACCTCAGACTGGGGTGAAGGTTCACCTTCCAACAGGACAACGACCCTAAGCACACAGCCAAGACAATGCAGGAGTGGCTTCGGGACAAGTCTCTGAATGTCCTTGAGTGGCCCAGCCAGAGCCCGGACTTGAACCCAATCTAACATCTCTGGAGAGACCTGAAAATAGCTGTGCGGCGACGCTCCCCATCCAACCTGAAAGAGCTTGAGAGGATCTGCAGAGAAGAATGGGAGAAACTCCCCAAATACAGGTATGCCATGCTTGTAGCGTCATACCCAAGAAAACTCTAGGCTGTAATTGCTGCCTCAACAAAGTACTGAGTAAAGGTTCTGAATACTTATGTAAATGTGATATTAACATATATATATATTTTTTTTATATATACATTTGCAAAAATGTAAAAAGTGTTTTTGCTTTGTCATTATGGGGTATTGTGTGTAGATTGATGAGGGGGGAAAAAACGATTTAATCCATTTTAGAATAACTTAACAAAATGTGGAAAAAGTCAACCGGTCTGAATATTTTCAGAATGCACTGTAATTGATGCAGATAAATACAGTCTAAACCAGCGTGAGTATTATCAGGAAGCACTCTGCATATTATTATTATTATTATTATTGTCAATAGAAAATTATGGTAGTCAAAATAAAAAACTTCTATCAACTCTTATTGGTCTCATTTACAGTAGGATCACATAAAGCCAGTGGATCATTGTGATATAGTCTTGAGCTTCCTTTCCTAAGCATCTACAAGCAACACAGGAGTAAAACAATTATCTTCAAATAATATATAAACTCAGCAAAAAAAGAAACGTCCCCTTTTCAGGACCCTGTCTTTCAAAGATAATTCGTAAAAATCCAAATAACTTCACAGATCTTCATTGTAAAGGGTTTAAACACTGTTTCCCATGCTTGTTCAATGAACCATAAACAATTAATGAACATGCACCTGTGGAACGGTCGTTAAGACACTAACAGCTTACAGACGGTAGGCAATTAAGGTCACAGTTATGAAAACTTAGGACACTAAAGAGGCCTTTCTACTGACTGAAAAACACCAAAAGAAAGATGCCCAGGGTCACTTCTCATCTGCGTGAACGTGCTTTAGGCATGCTGCAAGGAGGCATGAGGACTGCAGATGTGGCCAGGGCAATAAATTGCAATGTCCGTACTGTGAGACGCCTAAGACAGCACTACAGGGAGACAGGATGGACAGCTGATCGTCCTCGCAGTGGCAGACCACGTGTAACAACACCTGCACAGGATCGGTACATCCGAACATCACACCTGCGGGACAGGTACAGGATGGCAACAACAACTGCCCGAGTTACACCAGGAACGCACAATCCATCCATCAGTGCTCAGACTGTCCGCAATAGGCTGAGAGATGCTGGACTGAGGGCTTGTAGCCCTGTTGTTAGGCAGGTCCTCACCAGACATCACCGGCACAAACCCACCGTCGCTGGACCAGACAGGACCAGCGAAAAGTGCTCTTCACTGACAAGTTGCGGTTTTGTTTCACCAGGGGTGATGGTCGGATTTGCGTTTTTCGTCGAAGGAATGAGCGTTACACTGAGGCCTGTACTCTGGAGCGGGATCAATTTGGAGGTGGAGGGTCCGTCATGGTCTGGGGCGGTGTGTCACAGCATCATCGGACTGAGCTTGTTGTCATTGCAGGCAATCTCAACGCTTTGCGTTACAGGGAAGACATCGTCCTCCCTCATGTGGTACCCTTCCTGCAGGCTCATCCTGACATGACCCTCCAGCATAACAATGCCACCAGCCATACTGCTCGTTCTGTGCGTGATTTCCTGCAAGACAGGAATGTCAGTGTTCTGCCATGGCCAGCGAAGAGCCCGGATCTCAATCCCATTGAGCACGTCTGGGACCTGTTGGATCGGAGGGTGAGGGCTAGGGCCATTCCCCCCAGAAATGTCAGGGAACTTGTAGGTGCCTTGGTGGAAGAGTGGGGTAACATCTCACAGCAAGAATTGGCAAATCTGATGCAGTCCATGAGGAGGAGATGCACTGCAGTACTTAATGCAGCTGGTGGCCACACCAGATACTGACTGTTACACCCCCCCCTTTGTTCAGGGACACATTATTCAATTTATGTTAGTCACATGTCTGTGGAACTTGTTCAGTTTATATCTCAGTTGTTGAATCTTGTTATGTTCATACACATATTTACACATGTTAAGTTTGCTGAACATAAACGCAGTTGACAGTGAGGACGTTTCTTTTTTTGCTGAGTTTATATAATGTATTCTTCTTTAAATAACAAAAACATATCACTTGAGTAAAAGTTCTGAGGTGCAATGGGGTGTACAGTGTCCTCTGAGAGACATAGCAGAGACATTCACCAGCAAGATCACATGTGGTTGACAAAGACAATTCATTAAGAATGAAAATGGTAGGATATGAACATTGCAAGCAGAGTGAAATTTGAAAATAAATCCTCAATTCACAATTGAAGGTCTAACTGCTCTTCTGTTAGCAACAAAGATGTAGAGGCCACAAACAGAATAAGGAACTTCATAGTGTATCTAATAGGGGTGTAACGATCCATCTACTACATCGATGTATCGATTTATATTCCTATGATCCAACTACATCCATCTGTGCTCGGCGAGTTGGCCTTTTGGACAACATATATCAATCTAACATCGTTTTAAAATGTAATAAATCGATTGTATCGATACTAGGAAATAACCCATTGGATTTAAGCACGTCAGACTTTATATGGATGTTTTTTCTTAGCACTTTTAATGATAAAGGCTTTAAACATTACTCGATTCAGTCTGCCTATCCGTGACGTCATCGCCCCGCGCCAGCAGCAGCGCAAAGGCGCAAAGACAACAAAACATAGCATGGCAGACGACAGAGGAGAAGAAATTATCAAGCCACCATTGCGGTCCTTACAAGAAACAGGAATCTAGGAAACTTCACCTGCACTGTCCAGTATCCAGGTATTTATTTCAGTCACACTGGTTGAATTTTTGGCTAAAAGGTTACTGAATCGATTTCAAGTCACTGAATCGTTTCGGATCGTATCGTTCTAAATGAACCAATATCGTCCTTGAATCGTATCGACAACCACGAATCGTGATACAAATCGAATCGTTGTTAAAACGAATCGTTACACCCCTAGTATCTAATACTGTACTATAAAGGTGTATGAGAAACAGTAAATACATAATTTTCTAACTTACTAAATAGGCACATGCATGCTAAAGGAGGAAACCCTAGCCACATGGCTATTATTACTGTTGCACTGAAGGTCCAGATTTGAATTCAAACCATTGCTCTCTGGATACACTGGAAACAGTCTTCACCTACATTAGTCATCTCTGGGAATATACCATTTGATCAATGGGGAGAATTATCTGGACCTTGTTGTTGGACCTCAAGGCTGACAATTTGGTAGAGATTATAGTCTCAGATTGGGAGAATATAATTGCATTGGGGGAAGCATAAACTAGAACAATCGCTGTTGCACACACACAAACTCACATGGGGCAAGAAATGGACTGTTTGAATGGTCGGGAGCTAGACATGGTCAAATCCATTCATACGCAAGTAAAATGCGCTAGGGTGCTGAGTTGTATCAGAATTACAACTCCAGCTTTCACTGGGCCTTTACTGTATCACCCAACAATTATCAAGAATAATTCAAAAACAATTTTTTTTTTATATAGTATTTCTAATCATAACAACATTATTAATATTCACCATCAATAACAATACATTCTTACGTTTACGTCATTTAGCAGACACTCTTATCCAGAGCGACTTACAAATTCTTCATATTAAATGTAACTTAAATAATAATAAAAAAGAGCCCAACTAGCTAGTTTGATGATTTCTGAAACATGAAATCAAAAGAACAATATACTGCCTTCAAATTCTACTCAAAAGTGGGAAATACGAGGTTCCGACTGGGAAATAAGCACTTGAACGACCCTCCCAAGTCAGAGACAGAGAAGATACCCAATTTAAGAGTTGTGACGTTTCATCACTGACCTTTCATCTTTTCAACCATAAGATGATAAAGCAAATAAATGTTTGACGCTGTCAAACTTATCAGTGTGGATAATAGCTAGTTTGACCATATTGTCAAAGTTAAGCAAGCTAGCCAACTTTATCATTAGCAATGTTAGCTAGCTCATCTTGCTAGATGAAATCTCATTGGTTGAAGAATTGCTCTGACTTCTAAAACAGGACTTACGACTTCATAACTGGGAAATTTCCTGGTCCTGACAAGCATCTGAAGGGAGCAATATTCAATGGGACTTGGGACAGGCTGGTTCAGGTCAAGAAGGGGGTAGTGTGAGACATATTGCTCTTCCATTGTCACAGACGAAACTATATGAGAAATCTGTCAAAGAAATAGTTAAGATAACGGTTAGTTGAGGAAATCCAAAACATTTTAAAAAATGGTATGTTTTTTGTGTGCAGCGTTACTGCTCTCTCACCATGACAACACTTCCTGTTGGGGCACCTCCTCTTCCTGAGGGCCTGGTCTCTTGAGCATACTGTCCTCCTCTGTACATACACATGAGTTAGGTTCATACAAATTAGCATGTAGACCACATTCACCTCCCTGTTTACAGTTGGACTAGGCCTAAATGAAACAATCGACCAATCATGCCTCATACCATTCAATTAGGTTTCTTGATTAGAATGATATTAAAACAACATGGATAAATGTACCACTCAGGTGTCCAGCTTCTTCGTCTTCCAAGAGGTTGGCAGTGGAGGCAGCATTACCCAGTCTGGTAGAGGATGTTAAGGAGAGTGGCAGGTGTTTATACATAATACTAAGCCTGCCAGTTCAGAGTCAATGCCATGAAAGGACCTAATTCAGTACAGCCCTAATGGTACGAAAATGTATGCACTCACTACTGTAAGTCGTTCTGGATAAGAGCGTCTGCTAAATGCCTAAAATGTAAATGTAATGAAGCCCAGCATATGACCCGCCAGCTGGATACTAAACGGGACTTTCCCTGGAACTCAAACCTACTGACAACAATAGAAACAAAGGCAGATATTACAGCCACTCATCAACATGCAGGGAAGTCTCTGAGGGATAGTTAATTACATCTGTACAATGCAAGCGCATCTGTTCAGTTCATTTGAAGCTCACTGTCACTTCTGGCAAGGACAAAAGACACATTGGGCAATGACTCCTGAGCATGGAGGCCTGCCAGGGAGAGGATCGTCTTGAAAACCCAACCCTAGGCAAGGGTCTGGTTTCAGTGGCCGACTCTTTTGGCAACTTCAATAAGGGAAAGAAATCTGGGGTGGGTCCTCTCAACAAATCACAAGGCAGACATGCCAGAACGTCACGATTCGAAACCAAAGTTTGCAGGCAAAACCTTTGCAGGGGTTTTCATGAAGTTTGTTGATGCAAACTAGCCACTTGCGAAATGCACTCATTAAAAATAACCTCTGTGATCTTTATCTTGCTAGCTACTATTTTGTATTTTATTCAAGCGGATAAAGTAGTGACGTAGTTCCTCTATGCCAAGTCCGTCATTGAAACCAGACCCTAGTCACTGTTGCCTAGGGTGGAGTTTCCGAGACTAGGGAAAGGAGGGGGGAGGTGATGGGTGGTGTAGGGGACCACTGATGAAGTGGAAGGATACGAATGGTGTTTCAGGAGGGCTCGTCTTTTCGTTTTTCTTCTTCGGGTCTTTTCAGAGAAAGCTCTAGCGATTTCAAAAAGCTTATTCCGCGTAGCTGTGGAGGATTACAGGATCAAATAGAAAGTGTTTTTTAATTTAATATGATTGTTCTGATTTGAGAATGCATATGTCCATGAATACATAATTATATATTTAAAAAACATCTTATTAACATCTTATTCACTGATTCAAGTGCAGCGATGGTAGGAAAGTTGGTTTTCCTATAGCTTTCTGGAGCACTGACTGTGAAAGGGTCATGTCCTGCAAATGTGTGTTGATTTATCTCAATGATCTAGCTGTATATTGACAGCATCCATCATTTACAGTTCCACACACTGCTAGAACCATTTCATGCTAACTGGACATGCCCAATGTGGAAAGTTCTAATAACATTTTGAATTTGGGAGTGATAAAGACACACACATTGAGAAAATGATTTGGTTATGCCCCAGAGAGCGGAGATTGAGTGTTCTTACATTTGCCCATGTGCTTGAGTTTGTCACGGAACAAGGCATCATCTGTAACATTGATGCAGGCCTCCCCAGAGCCTGAGGCATAATTATATCCTAGAACACAAACAAGCAGTGTGAAATAGACCACACACAGAGACATGCAAGTTCAGAGAAAGAGACACAGAGACGCACACAACAACTGAGATGCACAACAAGTCACATTTCCTCTGTGTGCCTTCAAAATAAGGTGTTTCACTGCAGGAGCCTACACAGGCCCCACATGAAGAAACCTGGACCTTTTCAGAGTGAGCTGGAACGAGAATGTAGATAAATGCTATGGAGTGCAGATTAATGATATCTACCTGGAGAGGACATCCCCATGAAAGCTGGTGAATGATGGGACTTGGATGTCTTTGACTCATACTGCAGCCAATCTAAAACAGAGAGAGCCGATGTCTCAGCATCAATGGAGTTATAAGCATGGAGGCACGTAGCAGGACCTGGCAAGCCTTCCTTCATGCACTACTAGAGAAGAGGTGGAGGAAATGAGGAGGAAAGCACTGCCATGACAGAGACCTTCTTTTACTGACTCTTCATAGCTTGATTGCTTGTGATGAAAGCATAGTGATATCATCACTAAGTACTGTATAACGTTTCTATGTGTTACTGAGTGTGTGCCTGGATGTGTGTGTGTGTGCACACCTCTCTCAAGGGCGATGAGGAACTCGCGGTTGCGTTGCAGCTCCTTCATAAACTCCTCGTTCTGCAGGAAGAGGGCTATGCGCTCATCCTCCAAGAACTGCTTCAACTTCCTCTCCTGGTCCGTCTCCATGCCAACCTGGCCCGCCCTGGCCGCCGCCCCAGGCTCAACCTGCTGCGTCACGGACAACAGGGAGGAAGAGCAGGATGGCTGGGTCAGACTAGTCTGGGTTAGGCTACTGTGAGAGCGCTGCAGGAAGGGAGGGACCAGAGAGAACACTGTTAGACGTGTCAAAGTCCTATGTGGTCTGCAAGTGATGGGAGTGTGGGTTAATGGTCCATTAGGGGCGGCTGACCCATAAATCTACCTACTGGCAGACTGTCCAGCTGCTGAGGCAGGATCCGCAGGAAGTCATCAGGGAGGTTGCCTAGTAACGGTGGGTTCCAGTTCCTGTAACTTCCAACCTGCCTTTGACTGGCAGGAGGGGGTGGACCAGGAGGGGGCTGGCAGGGACGGGATTGACTGGCATCAAAGCTGGCAGAGAGATGGGAAAGGATATTGTTAGTCCCATAAACCTGTCTGTTTATCTTATTTCTTCTCACATGTTCCCTCCTTGGAACACATAAGATGGACTACATCTAACAAAAGTATCACTAGTATTAGGTCTACGTATCCACCAAAGTTAGGGCACAGTACAGAACATGGATTTCATAGCTGCTGCAGTAGCATTCATTAGACAGCATGTGGAGCATTGACTGCATCAAGAACCTCTTGGCATTCAAAGCACGCCATGAATCGCTGAGCAGCCATATCATGTATTAGATATTGAGAAAGCACCAAAGAAGAATATATGCATCTCATCACTCATGTAAATAATGGTTTAAGAGAAAATGCATTCATTAATTCACACTATCCTAGCCATCTATCATTCTCCTTTAAGTGATGAAATGAGTTAAGAGCCAGGCAGACAGCCATGAGCCCTCCCTCCTTCCCTCCCCTTCTTCTCTTGCCTGGGTGGTGGTGAGGCTGTAGGCAGGACCTCATCTGGGTACTTCCTGTCGTAGATGTGCATGTCATAGGAGGGCGGGGAGTAGACCGGCGGGGGCTCCTCGTCAGAGCTGTCCGGCTCCAACGTCCGCTCCAGGATCTACAGTTCAGGGGAACCATTGAGAATGTTCTAAAAGGTCTTGAAAATCCCATCAGATGGCACATTTGGACACTTCAAAGAGCAGATTAAATGAATAACGAATCTGTATTATAACTACTCATTGGCAATGCAGCACAGCCTTTCTGCCCTAAATTAGAGGCATTGTGAGCGCTTGGTATTGAGCTGTTTTATTCAACTCGACCAGCAGCACTCTTTGGTTTTTATACTGTATTTAATAAATGGTTGATATAAATTAACTTTACTTTGAAAATAACAGCCTAGCATGTTAGGTAGAATATGCTCCACTGAGTGTCCAAAACATTAGGAACACTTGCTCTTTCCATGACATAGACTGACCAGGTGAATCCAGGCGAAAGCTATGATCCCTTATTAAAGTCACTTGTTGAACCCAAGAAGGATTTTTAAACCTTGAGAAAATTGAGAAATGGATTGTGTATGTGTGCCAATCAGAGGGTGAATGGGGAAGCCAAAATATTGAAGTGCCTTTGAACGGGGTATGGTAGTAGGTGCCAGGCACACCGGGTTGTGTCAAGAACTGCAACGCTACTGGGTTTTTCACGCTCAACAGTTTCCCATGTGTATCAAGATTGGTCCACCCCAAAGGACATCCAGCCAACTTAACACAACTATGGGAAGCAATGGAGTCAACATGGGCCAGCATCCCTGTGGAACACTTTCGACACCTTGTAGAGTCCACGCCCCGACGAATTGAGGCTGTTCTGAGGGCAAAATGGGGGGTGCAACTCAATATTAGGAAGGTGTTCTTAATGTTTTGTAAACTCAGTGTAATTATTAAGTACAGCTCTTAATCTTCTCCTCTTTCTCTCTCAGGTTTTTCAAAATTATTTGGGGGAAATAAACAAAACAGTTAATATCCTATGTGGAGCATGGTGGAATACAGCCAGAGTGCACAAAGGCTAATAAAAACACAAAATATGTCTGGAACTGAGAGACCTGCAGTAATTTAATCAAATACAAAGCGAACAGCTTGCCAGTCCAATATTGCACTTGATACAATCTTGTTACTACTCAGCAAGAGTTTATGTATCAGCACAAAGGGAGTTCATGACTGTCCAAAGGAATGGCTAGTCTTGGCTGTCCACAGCAGTCACCCCATTGTACGAGAGACCATAAAGTGTGTACCTCTTGCTATTGTCAAGCTTTTGAAGATAGCTTATCAAAGCTTTCTGTCCACAATAGCAGTGCATAATCACATGCCCTCCAGAGAAATGCATGTCACCTATTACAGAAGCATATTAAGAGCAACATCAAATACTTTTCCCTCCCCAAGAACAACCATCTGGTTTGAAGAGAGGCAAAGAGGCAAAATACAATGAAATAAGGCGTATGAATGAATAATTAATATTGGGTGAAAAAGTAGTTAACAACCTTGACAAACATTTCATGATATGGTCTCAGACTATCTTAGGTTGTGTTCATTTAAATGTATCTGGGCTACCCACTAGTTCTCGTACCAGTGCCCCTGCCCCCATGCAGACGTACCTCAGGAGGGATACTGTCCTCTGAGTCGGAGCTGTCGTCAGAGCCGTCTCCGTCCAGGCTCATTTGGAGCAGCTGGTTGATAGTGGAGTCCACGGCTCCGTGGTTGGCCCGCAGCACACACTCTATCACCTCCTGCTCCATGCTGGGGAACATGGTCCTGAAGTCCTCCATAGCCTGGTTGAACTCCAGACACCGCACCGTTCGCCCACCCCCACCGGGATTACTGTTGTTGAGTTCAGCCGGGACTGGGCTGTCGCTGTGCGCCGACACATCACCATGGTTACCACTGCTGCTGCTGTGGCGGCGGAACAGGCTGGTCATCATCCAGAGAGCCTCCAGCCTCCGCACGGCGCCCCTCCTCCGTGCCGGCAACACCACCCGAGAAATGGTGGCTCCTGGTCCCTGGACGGTGGGCGCCCACCGCCTGCCTCCCCTCCCCAGGCCTGGCTCAACCCTGGCCTGCTGCTTCAACTGTGCCTGTCCACCTCAGGGCCCTCAGCCCCGCTATCCTCTCATCATCACAACACCACAGACAGCCATTCTCTCTTCTTCTTCCTCTGTTTTTGACCCAGATGCATCCAATGCTGTGAGGATATGGTGCCTTGTCTCCCCAGGCAGGCAGTGTGTGGAAGACACAGTGCTATGTTCTCTCTGAGCAGAGGTGGACTAGAAGTGCCCTAAGACTTACAGCCCACGCATCCCTTCAGCACCTGCAGTGTTGGGAACAGAAACAGGATGTCAGGAACAGCAGCCATGTTGTGGAGAAGCAGACAGACATCATGACTGAGCATCACAATGAGCAGCGGCGCAAATTGACAAGTTCCTCTCGAGCAATAGCCGAAGTGTGTGAGGTTATATAAAAGAAGGCTACACATTTCTTGATGACACACACAGAGAGAGAAAGCGGCGTTACAATGGCAAAGGTGCATAAAGATAGCAGCCCCCCATGTTCTTCCCACAAACGCCTCATTTGCTAAGTTCGCCGTATTGGTTCAAAACTTTTATAAAACATCACAGTACAGTTGAAAAATATATGGCAAATAGAAATCCTATATGGATGGTGTTAAGAGATAGATGGGTGGTGTTGAATGGAGTTGAAGGATGGGACTAATAACAACTAACAACAACTAATAACAAGATAACTAATAATGTAAGCATACTGTGTCCATAATAGGTATATAGGTTGTAGGTTGGGAGCTTTTGTGAAAGAGCACAGTTAGAAAGATATGGCATATAAAAGCAAACCGGATGGACATCATGAAAATGATCGGAGAGGTTGAGAGTAGAAGAAGTTCAGGATAAAAAAAACTAACAAAATATAATTATTGTCAAATTGACTGTGTCCATAAAATGTATATAGTAAGTATAAGCTGGAAATAGAGGCCTAAGCATTGTTGTTCACTAGTTTACTCCAATTAGGGAAAGGGTGGTGGGGTTGGAAAGTAATGAAGGGGAATATATTTTTTAAAAAGGATATGTATGTGTATGTATGTACAGTGGGGAGAGTATTTGATACACTGCCGATTTTGCAGGTTTTCCTACTTACAAAGCATGTAGAGGTCTGTAATTTTTATCATAGGTACACTTCAACTGTGAGAGACGGAATCTAAAACAAAAATCCAGAAAATCACATTGTATGATTTTTAAGTAATTAATTTGCATTTTATTGCATGACATAAGTATTTGATACATCAGAAAAGGAGAACTTAATATTTGGTACAGGAACCTTTGTTTGCAATTACAGAGATCATACGTTTCCTGTAGGTCTTGACCAGGTTTGCACACACTGCAGCAGGGATTTTGGCCCACTCCTCCATGCAGACCTTCTCCAGATCCTTCAGGTTTCGGGGCTGTCGCTGGGCAATACAGACTTTCAGCTCCCTCCAAAGATTTTCTATTGGGTTCAGGTCTGGAGACTGGCTAGGCCACTCCAGGACCTTGAGATGCTTCTTACGGAGCCACTCCTTAGTTGCCCTGGCTGTGTGTTTTGGGTCGTTGTCATGCGGGAAGACCCAGCCTTGACCCATCTTCAATGCTCTTACTGAGGGAAGGAGGTTGTTGGCCAAGATCTCGCGATACATGGCCCCATCCATCCTCCCTTCAATACGGTGCAGTCGTCCTGTCCCCTTTGCAGAAAAGTATCCTCAAAGAATGATGTTTCCACCTCCATGCTTCACGGTTGGGATGGTGTTCTTGGGGTTGTACTCATCCTTCTTCATCCTCCAAACACGGCGAGTGGAGTTTAGACCAAAAAGCTCTATTTTTGTCTCATCAGACCACATGACCTTCTCCCATTCCTCCTCTGGATCATCCAGATGGTCATTGGAAAACTTCAGACGGGCCTGGACATGCGCTGGCTTGAGCAGGGGGACCTTGCGTGCGCTGCAGGATTTTAATCCATGACGGCGTAGTGTGTTACTAATGGTTTTCTTTGAGACTGTGGTCCCAGCTCTCTTCAGGTCATTGACCAGGTCCTGTCGTGTAGTTCTGGGCTGATCCCTCACCTTCCTCATGATCATTGATGCCCCACGAGGTGAGATCTTGCATGGAGCCCCAGACCGAGGGTGATTGACCATCATCTTGAACTTCTTCCATTTTCTAATAATTGCGCCAACAGTTGTTGCCTTCTCACCAAGCTGCTTGCCTATTGTCCTGTAGCCCATCCCAGCCTTGTGCAGGTCTACAATTTTATGCCTGATGTCCTTACACAGCTCTCTTGTCTTGGCCATTGTGGAGAGGTTGGAGTCTGTTTGATTGAGTGTGTGGACAGGTGTCTTTTATACAGGTAACGAATTCAAACAGGTGCAGTTAATACAGGTAATGAGTGGAGAACAGGAGGGCTTCTTAAAGAAAAACTAACAGGTCTGTGAGAGCCGGAATTCTTACTGGTTGGTAGGTGATCAAATACTTATGTCATGCAATAAAATGCAAATTAATTACTTAAAAATCATACAATGTGATTTTCTGGATTTTTTTATGAAAATTACAGACCTCTACATGCTTTGTAAGTAGGAAAACCTGCAAAATCGGCAGTGTATCAAATACTTGTTCTCCCCACTGTATGTACAGTGGGGGAAAAAAGTAGGTATGGTGTTCTTTGGATGCAAGTAGGTATGGTGTTCTTTGGATGCAACTCAGCATTCTTTGTCCTCCAAACACGACGAGTTGAGTTTTTACCAAAAAGTTCTATTTTGGTTTCATCTGACCACATGACATTCTCCCAATCCTCTTCTGGATCATCCAAATGCACTCTAGCAAACCTCAGACAGGCCTGGACATGTACTGGCTTAAGCAGGGGGACACGTCTGGCACTGCAGGATTTGAGTCCCTGGCGACGTAGTGTGTTACTGATGGTAGGCTTTGTTACTTGTGGTCCTCTGTAGCTCAGCTGGTAGAGCACGGCGCTTGTAACGCCAAGGTAGTGGGTTCGATCCCCGGGACCACCCATACACAAAAAATGTATGCACGCATGACTGTAAGTCGCTTTGGATAAAAGCGTCTGCTAAATGGCATATTATTATTATTATTATTACTTTGGTCCCAGCTCTCTGCAGGTCATTCACTAGGTCCCCCTGTGTGGTTCTGGGATTTTTGCTCACCGTTCTTGTGATCATTTTGACCCCACGGGGTGAGATCTTGCGTGGAGCCCCAGATCGAGGGAGATTATCAGTGGTCTTGTATGTCTTCCATTTCCTAATAATTGCTCCCACAGTTGATTTCTTCAAACCAAGCTGCTTACCTATTGCAGATTCAGTCTTCCCAGCCTGGTGCAGGTCTACAATTTTGTTTCTGGTGTCCTTTGACGGCTCTTTGGTCTTGGCCATAGTGGAGTTTGGAGTGTGACTGTTTGAGGTTGTGGACAGGTGTCTTTTATACTGATAACAAGTTCAAACAGGTGCCATTAATACAGGTAACGAGTGGAGGACAGAGGAGCCTCTTAAAGAAGAAGTTACAGGTCTGTGAGAGCCAGAAATCTTGCTTGTTTGTAGGTGACCAAATACTTATTTTCCACCATCATTTGCAAATAAATTCATAAAAAATCCTACAATGTGATTTTCTGCATTTTTTTTCTCAATGTGTCTGTCATAGTTGATGTGTACATATGATGAAAATTACAGGCCTCTCTCATCTTTTTAAGTGGGAGAACTTGCACAATTGGTGGCTGACTAAATACTTTTTTCCCCCACTGTATGTATGTATATGTGTATGTGTGTGTATGTGTGTATATATGTGTATGTATAATATATATATATATATATATATATATATATATATATATATATATATAAAACATGGGGGATTGGAAGTGATGCAGACAATTACATTGATGGAAGTTCCAATCTATCTGCAATATTAACCCTCCCGTTGTCCTAGGGTCAAAATGACCCGCCACTGTGTTGAACCAACTTTATTTCATTTTTATATTTTTTGGATCATTTGTGAGAAGGAGGCAGTGATACTTTCTTTAAAGTCTCACTGCCTCCTTCTCACAAATGATCCCAAAAATATAAAAATTTAATAAAGTTGGTTCAACTCAGTGGCGGGTCATTTTGACCCTAGGACAACGGGAGGGTTAAGTTGATCTACCCCCTAAAAAATAAAAAAAATAAAAGTTTGCCGTATTGTACAGTGCACTCAGTTAATTCTAGCTCCAATTTGAAAAAACGAATGAGTAGATTGTGCTGATTTATTGGCACATGGAACCATGTTGCGTGTGTAGTTTAAAAACTCTGAGGATAGTGCTCAAACAACGTCATCATATTTTAATTTCTCTATCTTTTTTCTCCATTCAGCTGTGGGTCCCTCTCAGGCAGAGTCGCTGTCTGATAGCATTACTTTCCCGACCTCGACACCCTGCATCAGCCCCACCACCCTAGGCGTCCGCATTCCCACGGCAATGCTTGTGTCCCCAGGCACCATAATAGAGTCAGCCAGTGCCAGGGGAGGGCAGAGCACCGTGACCCAGAGGGCAGCCACATGCACGGCCTAAGTAGGTTACAGAGACACAGTGACGCCCAGGCCGGGCGGTGTGACTATGAAGCCAGCCTAGCCCAGCTGCGCCTCATCACAGTCAGTCAGTAGGCATTAGACAGTGTCAGATTAGGGCCAATAAGCGTTCGCAGAGGCACTGGATCAAGTATTGTTTAAATGCTAGTAGGGCCTGAGACTCGGAACAGGTGGTGTAACTGAACCTGGTACCCTGCTGCTGTATTAGAGCACAAGGAGAGCAGGCAGATTGTCCCATATCTCTGCTCTAGATCATACTGCACTGCCAGGGGAGGTCGTTTGAAAACATAATGGAGCACTCAGAATGAAATAGGGCAGTGTGACGTGAACCTGTGAATCACAGTACTGCACCAAGGACACACTGCTCTGCTCTGCACTGTCCTATGGATTGGCTGCGAACAGTTCTAAGAGTTTCTGCTCAAAAAAGTTTTCTAGACGTCATGGCACACCATTACCATATGATCTGATACAGAGAAGTGCCACAGTTCAGCAGAGGCCAGACAGTGACCATACAAAAAGAGTCAGAACATACATTAATACTTTCGCTTTAGCATAATTGATGTTAGGCTAAACTGAATGAAAGACAGGATTGACTTACAGCAACAGATTCACAAGCAGAATAACTCGTCAAGCTCTTCTTCCAGATACCTTTCTGGGATAAAATAGGCCTAATCCAACATCCTACAGGCAGACATCAATTGAAGCCAGTGAGCTGTCTGGGGGGAGAGAGCCCACGGTGTCAAATCAATCATCTCAGAGCTGGCTGAATTATATTCCCCACACACTGATCCCTCACGTTTCACTATTCAACACTAATCTGAACCTAGCGCCCAGCTATATTTAGCACCACAATCCACGACAGCTCTTTGTCCTCATGTAGGCTGTTGTAGCTGCTTACCGATATGGGAGCCAGGGGAGGACTGCTTTGCTCTTGTGAATTACACGCAGCATAGGGCTTTCTTACGTCACCCATTACTAATGCCTGCTATTTTAGGCCCTGAGCTGATTACATACAGTGGGGAGAACAAGTAGTTGATACACTGCCGATTTTGCAGGTTTTCCTACTTACAAAGCATGTAGAGGTCTGTAATTGTTTATCATAGCTACACTTCAACTGTGAGAGACGGAATCTAAAACAAAAATCCAGAAAATCACATTGTATGATTTTTAAGTAATTAATTTGCATTTTATTGCATGATATAAGTATATGATCACCTACCAACCAGTAAGAATTCCGGCTCTCACAGACCTGTTAGTTTTTGTTTAAGAAGCCCTCCTGTTCTCCACTCATTACCTGTATTAACTGCACCTGTTTGAACTCGTTACCTGTATAAAAGACACCTGTCCACACACTCAATCAAACAGACTCCAACCTCTCCACAATGGCCAAGACCAGAGAGCTGTGTAAGGACATCAGGGATAAAATTGTAGACCTGCACAAGGCTGGGATGGGCTACAGGACAATAGGCAAGCAGCTTGGTGAGAAGGCAACAACTGTTGGCGCAATTATTATAAAATGGAAGAAGTTCAAGATGACGGTCAATCACCCTCGGTCTGGGGCTCCATGCAAGATCTCACCTCGTGGGGCATCAATGATCATGAGGAAGGTGAGGGAACAGCCCAGAACTACACGGCAGGACCTGGTCAATGACCTGAAGAGAGCAGGGACCACAGTCTCAAAGAAAACCATTAGTAACACACTACGCCGTCATGGATTAAAATCCTGCAGCGCACGCAAGGTCCCCCTGCTCAAGCCAGCGCATGTCCAGGCCCATCTGAAGTTTGCCAATGACCATCTGGATGATCCAGAGGAGGAATGGGAGAAGGTCATGTGGTCTGATGAGACAAAAATAGAGCTTTTTGGTCTAAACTCCTCTCGTCGTGTTTGGAGGAAGAAGAAGGATGAGTACAACCCTAAGAACACCATCCCAACCGTGAAGCATGGAGGTGGAAACATCATTCTTTGGGGATGCTTTTCTGCAAAGGGGACAGGACGACTGCACCGTATTGAGGGGAGGATGGATGGGGCCATGTATCGCGAGATCTTGGCCAACAACCTCCTTCCCTCAGTAAGAGCATTGAAGATGGGTCGTGGCTGGGTCTTCCAGCATGACAACGACCCGAAACACACAGCCAGGGCAACTAAGGAGTGGCTCCGTAAGAAGCATCTCAAGGTCCTGGAGTGGCCTAGCCAGTCTCCAGACCTGAACCCAATAGAAAATCTTTGGAGGGAGCTGGAAGTCCGTATTGCCCAGCGACAGCCCCAAAACCTAAAGGATCTGGAGAAGGTCTGTATGGAGGAGTGGGCCAAAATCCCTGCTGCAGTGTGTGTAAACCTGGTCAAGACCTACGGGAAACTGATGATCTCTGTAATTGCAAACAAAGGTTTCTGTACCAAATATTAAGTTCTGCTTTTCTGATGTATCAAATACTTATGTCATGCAATAAAATGCAAATTAATTACTTAAAAATCATTCAATGTGATTTTCTGGATTTTTGTTTTAGATTCCGTCTCTCACAGTTGAAGTGTACCTATGATAAAAATTACAGACCTCTACATGATTTGTAAGTAGGAAAACCTGCAAAATCGGCAGTGTATCAAATACTTGTTCTCCCCACTGTATAGGGCCTACCGGTAGTAGACAAAGGACTGTTTGATTAAGCTCTGTGATGAAAGACAGACACAATGGACAACATGTGGTGATACAGTGGCTTGCGAAGGTATTCACCCCCCTTGGCATTTTTCCTATTTTGTTGCCTTACAACCTGGAATTAAAATGGATTTTTGGGGGGTTTGTATCATTTGATTTACACAACATGCCTAACACTTTGAAGATGCAAAATATCTTTGGGGGAGCGTGCATAACTATTCACCCCAACCAAAGTCAATACTTTGTAGAGCCACCTTTTGCAGCAATTACAGCTGCAAGTCTCTTGGGTTATGTCTCTATAAGCTTGGCACATCTAGCCACTGGGATTTTTGTCCATTCTTCAAGGCAAAACTACTCCAGCTCCTTCAAGTTGGATAGGTTCCGCTGGTGTACAGCAATCTTTAAGTCATACCACAGATTCTCAATTGGATTGAGGTCTGGGCTTTGACTATGCCATTCCAAGACATTTAAATGTTTCCCCTTAAACCACTCAAGTGTTGCTTTAGCAGTATGCTTAGGGTCATTGTCCTGCTGGAAGGTGAACCTCCGTCCCAGTCTCAAATCTCTGGAAGACTGAAACAGGTTTCCCTCAAGGGATGGTGTTCTCGGGGTGATGAGAGGTGTTGGGTTTGCGCCAGACATAGTGTTTTCCTTGATGGCCAAAAAGCTAAATTTTAGTCTCATCTGACCAGAGTACCTTCTTCTATTTGTTTGGGGAGTCTCCCACATGCCTTTTGGCAAACACCAAATGAGTTTGCTTATTTTTTTCTTTAAGCAATGGCTTTTTTCTGGCCACTCTTCCGTAAAGCCCAGCTCTGTGGAGTGTACGGCTTAAAGTGATCCTATGGACAGATACTCCAATCTCCGCTGTGGAGCTTTGCAGCTCCTTCTTTGGTCTCTTTGTTGCCTCTGATTAATGCCCTCCTTGCCAGGTCCGTGAGTTTTGGTGGGCGGCCCTCTCTTGGCAGGTTTGTTGTGGTACCATATACTTTCCATTTTTTAATAATGGATTAAATGGTGCTCCGTGGGATGTTCAACATCTTACATTTTAGTCATTTAGCAGACGCTCTTATCCAGAGCAACTTACAGTTAGTGAGTGCATACATTTTCATACTGGCCCCCCGTGGGAATCGAACCCACAACCCTGGCGTTGCAAACGCCATGCTCTACCAACTGAGCTACACGGGACTACACAAAGTTTCAGATATTTTTTTATAACCCAACCCTGATCTGTACTCCACAACTTTGTCCCTGACCTGTTTGGAGAGCTCCTTGGTCTTCATGGTGCCGCTTGCTTGGTGGTGCCCCTTGCTTAGTGGTGTTGCAGACTCTTGGGCCTTTCAGAACAGGTGTATATATACTGAGATCATGTGACACTTAGATCGCACACAGGTGGACTTTATCTAACTTATTATGTGACTTCTGAAGGTAATTGTTTGAACCAGATCTTATTTTATACATATGCACCCACCACTTTTCCTTCATTTATTTTTTGCATTTTTCCAAACAAGTTATTTTTTAAATTTCACTTCACCAATTTGGACTATTTTGTCCATTTGTCCATTACATGAAATCCAAATAAAAATCAATTTAAATTACAGGTTGTAATAAAATAGGAAAAACGCCAAGGGGGTTGAATACTTTTGTAAGGCACTGTAGATAGGCCTATACACAAATATTATGATCTTTGGCTAGATAGGCCTAGCCTAGATGTTTTGGATTTAGCCAATCAATATGAAAAGAGGGGATCTCTTACAGGAACCTCAAAATCCTCCTCCTGAGATAAGGTATCATTGTAGGCAGCGATGTAATCATATGATAAAATGACAGTGTAGGCTACATGGTATACATTTTGGCAGTATGGCCTCCTCTCCTGCAGTGAATAGCTCATTAGGACTATGACACTCCCCCTACCATTCTAATCATTAAACAATCCACAATCCTTTTCTCACCTTCCAATATTGCATGGATTGGACAATTGAATATGGCAAGGATGAATCAAACCACTGTATTTTTGATTCACCAATATACACTGAGTGTACAAAACATTAGGAACACCTGCTCTTTCTATGACATAGACTGACCAGGTGAATGCTATGATCCCTTATAAAAATCCACTTCAATCCGTGTAGATGAAGGGGATGAGACAGGTTAAAGAAGGATTCTTAAGCCTTGAGACAATTGAGACATGGATTGTGTATGCGTGCCATTCAGAGGGTGAATGGGCAAGACAAAATATTTAAGTGTCTTTGAGCGGGGTATGGTAGTAGATGCCAGGCGCACCGGTTTGAATGTGTCAAGAACTACAACGCTGCTGGGTTTTTTATGCTCAACAGTTTCCAGTATACCTCCAGCCAACTTGACACAACTGTGGCAAGCATTGGAGTCAACATGGTCCAGCATCCCTGTGGAACGCTTTCGACACCTTATAGTCCATGCCCCGATGAATTGAGGGTGTTCTGAGGGCAAAAGGGTGTCCAACTCAATATTAGGAAGGTGTTCCTAATGTTTTGTACACAGTGTACAGTGAGCTCCAAAAGTATAGGGACAGAGACAATTTTGTTGTTGTTTTGGCTCCGTGCTCTAGCATTTTGGATTTGAAAAAATACAATAGTGGAGGCTGTCAGCTTTGAGTGTATTTTCATCCATGTCGGGTGAACCGTTTAGAAATTACAGCACTTTATGTACATAGTCCCCCCATTTTAGGGGACCAAAAGTATTGGGACAAATTCCCTTATACTGTATGTGTATAAAAGTAGTCAAAAGTTTAGTATTTGGTCCCATATTCCTAGCAAGAAATGATTACATCAAGCTTGTGACTCTACAAATGCATTTGCTGTTTGTTTTGGTTGTGTTTCAGATAATTTTGTGCCCAATCGAAATTAATGGTAAATAATATATTGTGTCATTTTGGAGTCACATTTATTGTAAATAAGAATAGAATACGTTTGTTTCTAAACAATTCTACAATAATGTGGATGCTATCATGATTACGGATAGTCCTGAATGAATCCTGAATAATGTGGGTGAGAAAGTTACAGACACAGATACAGTGGGGGGAAAAAGTATTTAGTCAGCCACCAATTGTGCAAGTTCTCCCACTTAAAAAGATGAGAGGCCTGTAATTTTCATCATAGGTACACGTCAACTATGACAGACAAAATGAGAAAAAATAATCCAGAAAATCACATTGTAAGATTTTTTATGAATTTATTTGCAAATTATGGTGGAAAATAAGTATTTGGTCAATAACAAAAGTTTCTCAATACTTTGTTATATACCCTTTGTTGGCAATGACACAGGTCAAACGTTTTCTGTAAGTCTTCACAAGGTTTTCACACACTATTGCTGGTATTTTGGCCCATTCCTCCATGCAGATCTCCTCTAGAGCAGTGATGTTTTGGGGCTGTCGCTGGGCAACACGGACTTTCAACTCCCTCCAAAGATTTTCTATGGGGTTGAGATCTGGAGACTGGCTAGGCCACTCCAGGACCTTGAAATGCTTCTTATGAAGCCACTCCTTCGTTGCCCGGGCGGTGTGTTTGGGATCATTGTCATGCTGAAAGACCCAGCCACGTTTCATCTTCAATGCCCTTGCTGATGGAAGGAGGTTTTCACTCAAAATCTCACGATACATGGCCCAATTCATTCTTTCCTTTACACGGATCAGTCGTCCTGGTCCCTTTGCAGAAAAACAGCCCCAAAGCATGATGTTTCCACCCCCATGCTTCACAGTAGGTATGGTGTTCTTTGGATGCAACTCAGCATTCTTTGTCCTCCAAACACGACGAGTTGAGTTTTTACCAAAAAGTTCTATTTTGGTTTCATCTGACATTCTCCCAAACCTCTTCTGGATCATCCAAATGCACTCTAGCAAACTTCAGACGGGCCTGGACATGTACTGGCTTAAGCAGGGGGACACGTCTTGCACTGCAGGATTTGAGTCCCTGGCGGCGTAGTGTGTTACTGATGGTAGGCTTTGTTACTTTGGTCCCAGCTCTCTGCAGGTCATCCACTAGGTCCCCCCGTGTGGTTCTGGGATTTTTGCTCACCGTTCTTGTGATCATTTTGACCCCACGGGGTGAGATCTTGCGTGGAGCCCCAGATCGAGGGAGATTATCAGTGGTCTTGTATGTCTTCCATTTCCTAATAATTGCTCCCACAGTTGATTTCTTCAAACCAAGCTGCTTACCTATTGCAGATTCAGTCTTCCCAGCCTGGTGCAGGTCTACAATTTTGTTTCTGGTGTCCTTTGACAGCTCTTTGGTCTTGGCCATAGTGGAGTTTGGAGTGTGACTGTTTGAGGTTGTGGACAGGTGTCTTTTATACTGATAACAAGTTCAAACAGGTGCCATTAATACAGGTAACGAGTGGAGGACAGAGGAGCCTCTTAAAGAAGAAGTTACAGGTCTGTGAGAGCCAGAAATCTTGCTTGTTTGTAGGTGACCAAATACTTATTTTCCACCATAATTTGCAAATAAATTCATTAAAAATCCTACAATGTGATTTTCTGTAAAAAAAAATCTCAATTTGTCTGTCATAGTTGACGTGTACCTATGATGAAAATTACAGGCCTCTCTCATCTTTTTAAGTGGGAGAACTTGCACAATTGGTGGCTGACTAAATACTTTTTTTCCCCACTGTATATCATACCCCCAGCAAAAATGCTAACCTCCCTTGTTATTGTAATGGTGAGAGGTTAGCATGTCTTGGGGGTATGATATTGGTATGATATTTGTGCGTCTAACTTTCTCACTCATTATTGATGATTCATTCAGGACTATCCGTAATCATGGTAGCATCCAAATGAATGGAGAAGTGTTGAGAAACATATTCTATTCTTATTTACTGTACAATAAAAGTGACAAAATACATTATTGGGCACAAAATAATCTGAAACACAACCAAAACAAACAGCATGTGTATTAAAGTAGTCAAAAGTTTAGTATTTGGTCCCATATTCCTAGCACGCAATGATTACATCAAGTTTGTGACGCAACAAACTTGTTGGATGCATTTAAGTGAATTTGAAGTGGCGTGGCGAGAAGCTGTCTCCGCACCACGTGCTCTCACCACTGGTGTCCCCCAGGGCTCAGTTCTAGGCCCTCTCCTATTCTCGCTATACACCAAGTCACTTGGCTCTGTCATATCCTCACATGGCCTCTCCTATCATTGCTACGCTGATGACACACAACTAATCTTCTCCTTTCCCCCTTCTGATAACCAGGTGGCGAATCGCATCTCTGCATGTCTGGCAGACATATCAGTATGGATGACGGATCACCACCTCAAGCTGAACCTTGGCAAGACGGAGCTGCTCTTCCTCCCGGGGAAGGACTGCCTGTTCCATGATCTCGCCATCACGGTTGACAACTCCGTTGTGTCCTCCTCCCAGAGTGCGAAGAGCCTTGGCGTGACCCTGGACAACACCCTGTCGTTCTCCGCTAACATCAAGGCGGTGACCCGATCCTGTAGGTTCATGCTCTACAACATTCGGAGAGTACGACCCTGCCTTACACAGGAAGCGGCACAGGTCCTAATCCAGGCACTTGTCATCTCCCGTCTGGATTACTGCAACTCGCTGTTGGCTGGGCTCCCTGCCTGTGCCATTAAACCCCTACAACTCATCCAGAATGCCGCAGCCCGTCTGGTGTTCAACCTTCCCAAGTTCTCTCACGTCACCCCGCTCCTCCGCACACTCCACTGGCTTCCAGTTGAAGCTCGCATCTGCTACAAGACCATGGTGCTTGCCTACGGAGCTGTGAGGGGAACGGCACCTCCGTACCTTCAGGCTCTGATCAGTCCCTACACCCAAACGAGGGCACTGCGTTCATCCACCTCTGGCCTGCTGGCTCCCCTACCTCTGCGGAAGCATAGTTCCCGCTCAGCCCAGTCAAAACTGTTCGCTGCTCTGGCACCCCAATGGTGGAACAAGCTCCCTCACGACGCCAGGACAGCGGAGTCACTCACCACCTTCCGGAGACATTTGAAACCCCACCTCTTTAAGGAATACCTGGGATAGGATAAAGTAATCCTTCTACCCCCCCCTTACCCCAACCCCCCCCCCCCCCCCCCCTAAAAAAAATAAATAAATAAAAATAAACATTGTAAAGTGGTTATCCCACTGGCTATAAGGTGAATGCACCTATTTGTAAGTCGCTCTGGATAAGAGCGTCTGCTAAATGACGTAAATGTAAATGTAAAATTTGTCCCAATACTTTTGGTCCCCTAAAATGGACTATATACAAAAAGTGCTGCAATTTCTAAACGGTTCACCCGATATGGATGAAAATACCCTGCACTTCAAATCAAATCAAATCAAATTTTATTGGTCACATGCGCCGAATACAACAGGTGCAGACATTACAGTGAAATGCTTACTTACAGCCCTTAACCAACAGTGCATTTATTTTAAACAAAAAAGTAAGAATAAAACAACAACAAAAAAAGTGTTGAGAAAAAAAGAGCAGAAGTAAAATAAAGTGACAGCAGGGAGGCTATATATACAGTAAAATAAAGTGACAGTAGGGAGGCTATATATACAGGGGGGTACCGTTGCAGAGTCAATGTGCGGGGGCACCGGCTAGTTGAGGTAGTTGAGGTAATATGTACATGTGGGTAGAGTTAAAGTGACTATGCATAAATACTTACTTAACAGAGTAGCAGCAGCGTAAAAAGGATGGGGTGGGGGGGCAGTGCAAATAGTCCGGGTAGCCATGATTAGCTGTTCAGGAGTCTTATGGCTTGGGGGTAGAAGCTGTTGAGAAGTCTTTTGGACCTAGACTTGGCACTCCGGTACCGCTTGCCGTGCGGTAGCAGAGAGAACAGTCTATGACTAGGGTGGCTGGAGTCTTTGACAATTTTGAGGGCCTTCCTCTGACACCGCCTGGTATAGAGGTCCTGGATGGCAGGGAGCTTTGCCCCAGTGATGTACTGGGCCGTACGCACTACCCTCTGTAGTGCCTTGCGGTCAGAGGCCAAGCAGTTGCCATACCAGGCGGTGATGCAACCAGTCAGGATGCTCTCGATGGTGCAGCTGTAGAATTTTTTGAGGATCTGAGGACCCATGCCAAATCTTTTTAGTCTCCTGAGGGGGAATAGGCTTTGTCGTGCCCTCTTCACGACTGTCTTGGTGTGTTTGGACCATGATAGTTCGTTGGTGATGTGGACACCAAGGAACTTGAAGCTCTCAACCTGTTCCACTACAGCCCCGTCGATGAGAATGGGGGCGTGCTCAGTCCTCTTTTTTTTCCTGTAGTCCACAATCATCTCCTTTGTCTTGGTCACGTTGAGGGAGAGGTTGTTGTCCTGGCACCACACGGCCAGATCTCTGACCTCCTCCCTATAGGCTGTCTCATCGTTGTCGGTGATCAGGCCTACCACTGTTGTGTCGTCGGCAAACTTAATGATGGTGTTGGAGTCGTGCCTGGCCATGCAGTCATGGGTGAACAGGGAGTACAGGAGGGGACTGAGCACGCACCCCTGAGGGGCCCCCGTGTTGAGGATCAGTGTGGCAGATGTGTTGTTACCTACCCTTACCACCTGGGGGCGGCCCGTCAGGAAGTCCAGGATCCAGTTGCAGAGGGAGGTGTTTAGTCCCAGGATCCTTAGCTTAGTGATGAGCTTAGAGGGCACTATGGTGTTGAATGCTGAGCTGTAGTCAATGAATAGCATTCTCACGTAGGTGTTCCTCTTGTCCAGGTGGGAAAGGGCAGTGTGGAGTGCGATAGAGATTGCATCATCTGTGGATCTGTTGGGGCGGTATGCAAATTGGAGTGGGTCTAGGGTTTCTGGGATTATGCTGTTGATGTGAGCCATGACCAGTCTTTCAAAGCACTTCATGGCTACAGACGTCAGTGCTACGGTGCTACAATAACCTCATAGTCATTGTATCATTTCAAATACTTAGTGCTGGAGTACAGAGCCCCCCCCCAAAAAAAAGTCACTGTCCCAATACTTTTGGAGCTCACTGTATTTAGTGCGTAAAGGCTTTCCAAACCAGTTTCTTTTTTTATTCATGAATATTTTTCCTTACCCTAAATAATATACAAGCTCCGTATTTTTTTTTATCTACCAATTGGTGCTGAAAGTTTGATGAATATTAGGGCTGTGACGATACCAGTATCCCAATATTTCTTCCATGGCAAAAATGGAAACAGTCTTTGGTCCTCTAAAAACCTGGTGTATGTAGAATATTGTGTGCTATAGGTTGGAAAATAAATAAATGTGACTCTGGATGACAACATCATCCAGAGTCAAGCCCCTCACCACCAGAAGTTTGCATTCTCTACATCTTAATGTATGCAGTCTACTGCCAACAATAGATGAGATTTGCTTGCTCGCCAGAAAGAGTAATGCATGGGTTTTATGTTTCACAGAGACTTGGCTAGATCCTTCCGTCAAAAGATTCAGAAATAGAAAACTTCCTAATTACTCGAAAGGACAGAAATCGGAGAGGAGGGGATGTGTGCACCTATGTCAGAGCGGACATTAGTTTTAACATGAGAACTGATTTAAACCATGATCGCATGGAATCAGTTTGGCTAGATATACCATTACCTAAGAGCAAACACATTTTGGTAGGGCCTCTGTATAGACCTCCAGACCAGAGTGACTTTTATGAGATCCTTGAAATGTACAGTACCAGTCAAAAGTTTGGACACACCTACTCATTCAAGGGTTTTTCTTTATTTTTACTATTTTCCACATTGTAGAATAATAGTGAAGACATCAAAACTAACACATGTGGAATCATGTAGTAACCAAAAAAGTGTTAAACAAATCCAAATATATTTCAGATTTTAGATTCTTCAAATAGCCACCCTTTGCCTTGATGACAGCTTTGCACACTCTTGGCATTCTCTCAACCAACTTCATGAGGAATGCTTTTCCAACAGTCCTGAAGGAGTTCCCACATATGCTGAGCACTTGTTGGCTGCTTTTCCTTCACTCTGCGGTCCAACTCATCCCAAACCATCTCAATTGGGTTGAGTTTGGGTGATTGTGGAGGCCAGGTCATCTGATGCAGCACTCCATCACTCTCCTTGGTCAAATAGCCCTTACACAGCCTCAAGGTGTGTTTTGGGTCATTGTCCTGTTGAAAAACAAATGATAGTCCCACTAAACACAAACCAGATGGGATGGCGTATCGCTGCAGAATGCTGTGGTAGCCATGCTGGTTAAGTGTGCCTTGAATTCTAAATAAATCACAGACAGTGTCACCAGCAAAGCACCCCCACACCATCACACCTCCTCCTCCATGCTTCACAGTGGGAACCACACATGCGGAGATCATCCGTTCACCTACTCTGCGTCTCACAAAGACATGGCGGTTGGAACCAAAAACTCAAATTTGGACTCATCAGACCAAAGGACAGATTTCCACCGGTCTAATGTCCATTGCTCGCGTTTCTTGGCCCAAGCAAGTCTCTTCTTCTTATTGGTGTCCTTTAGTAGAGGTTTCTTTGCAGAAATTCGACCATGAAGGACTGATTCATGCTGTCTCCTCTGAACAGTTGATGTTGAGATGTGTCTGATACTTGAACTCTGTGAAACATTTATTTGGGCTGCAATCTGAGGTGCAGTTAACTCTAATGAACTTATCCTCTGCAGCAGAGGTAACTCTGGGGCTTCCTTTCCTGTGGCGGTCCTCATGAGCGGCAGTTTCATCATAGCGCTTGAGGGTTTTTGCGACTGCACTTGAAGAAACGTTCAAAGTTCTTGAAATTTTCCGGATTGACTGACCTTCATGTCTTAAAGTAATGATGGACCGTCGTTTCTCTTTGCTTATTTGAGCTGTTCTTTCCATAATATGGACTTGGTCTTTTACCAAATAGGGCTATCTTCTGTATACCACCCCTTCCTTGTCACAACACAACTGATTGGCTCAAATTCCAGGTGACTACCTCATGAAGCTGGTTGAGAGAATGCCAAGAGTGTGCAAAGCTGTTATCAAGGCAATTTAAAAAAAAATATATTTTACCTTTATTTAACTAGGCAAGTCAGTTAAGAACAAATTCTTATTTACAATGATGGCCTACACCGGCCAAACCCGGACGACGCTGGGCCAATTGTGCGCCGCCCTATGGGACTCCCAATCATGGCCGGTTGTGATACAGCCTGGAATCGAACCAGGGGGTCTGTAGTGACGCCTCAAGCACTGAGATGCAGTGCCTTAGACCGCTGCGCCACTCTGGAGCAAAGGGTGGCTACGTTGAAGAATCTCAAATATAACATATATTTTGATTTGTTTAACACTTTTTTGGTTACTACATGATTCCATATGTGTTATTTCATAGTTTTGATGTCTTCACTATTATTCTACAATGTAGAAAATAGTAAAATAATAAAGAAAAACCTTGGAATTAGTAGGTGTGTCCAACCTTTTGACTGGTACTCTATGTACTGCATACTGTGGCTTTCTAAACTCTGGAGTGATTCTCCTGGGTGATGTAAATACTGAGCTGCCCCCTGTATAAGGCCTTGTCTAACTTTTGCAAAACTTTGACTCAATGAGCCCACAAGAATCTGTGACACCAGTCAGACTGCTATTGATCTCATTATGGTATCAGATAATCACAGGATATCCCAAAGTGGTGTAATTGCATATGGAATTAGTGACCATTTCTTAATACACTGCACTAGGAAAGTGAGAAGAAACCTGGTAAATTGTCACAATACCATCTGGACCAGATCCCTCAAAGACTATGACAAAATAACAATTTAATAAACTGCTAGGACATGTAGACTGGTCTGATGTCAAAGAAAGTGAGGATGTTGATAGACCATGGAAACTCTTCCAAGGTAGATTTCTCATTACTGTGGTCAAGCTGGCACCCCTAAAAAGGACAGAACCCTGGATCAGTAGGGAAATCCTTCAGTCTATCACCTTGAGAAACAATGCTCTAAAAGACTGAGGTCAAAATTGCCAGATTCCTTCAATCAATACAAACACCTAAGGAATATAGTGCAAAGGCTAGTTGACGAAGTGAAACAGTCCTTCTATAAGAGTGAAATCCAGGACGATAAAAACAACCCCAGTGAGCTCTGGAAGACTCAAGGATCTAGGCACTAGCAACAAGCCAAAAACAGTCAAACAGTATTGGACTGAACATCAATGGCACTGTAACCTTTGACAGAGCACAGGTGGCTGATAATGATTATTTTCATTTTTTACCCCACTTTTCTCCCAATTTCAATTATGATCTTGTCTCATCGCTGCAACTCCCCAACGGGCTCGGGAGAGGCAAGTGTCGAGTCATGCGTCCTCCGAAACATGACCCGCCAAACCGCGCTCCTTAACACCCGCCCGCTTAACCCGGAAGCCAGCCGCACCAATGTGCCGTTCAACTGACGACCGAAGTCAGCCTGCAGGCGACCGGCCTGCCACAATGAGTCGCTAGAGCGCGATGAGCCAAGTAAAGCCCCCCCGGCCAAACCCTCCCCTAACCTGGACGACGCTGGGCCAATTGTGCGCCGCCCTATGGGACTCCCGGTCACGGCCGGTTGTGACACAGCCTGGGATCGAACACGGGTCTGTAGTGACGCCTCAAGCAATGCGATGCTGGGCCTTAGACCGCTGCGCCACTCGGGAGGCCCAGGTGGCTGATAATTTTAATGAATTTTTCACCACCATTGACATCAACCATGTTGGCCAACTCCCAGAATGCTCTGGCACCCTTGAAAACCATCCTTTTCAAACCTATTTTTCAGCTAAGGGCAACTCCGAAGGACAGTTAGCATTTTCCCAGGTTTCAATCTCAGATGTTACAAAGACTTACAGTGAGGGAAAAAATATTTGATCCCCTGCTGATTTTGTACATTTGCCCACTGACAAAGAAATTATCAGTCTATAATTTTAATGGTAGGTTTATTTGCACAGTGAGAGACAGAATAACAACAACAAAAATCCAGAAAAACGCATGTCAAAAATGTTATAAATTGATTTGCATTTTAATGAGGGAAATAAGTATTTGACCACCTCTCAATCAGAAAGATTTCTGGCTCCCAGGTGTCTTTTATATAGGTTAAGAGCTGAGATTAGGAGCACACTCTTAAAGGGAGTACTCCTAATCTCAGCTTGTTACCTGTATAAAAGACACCTGTCCACAGAAGCAATCAATCAATCAGATTCCAAACTCTCCACCATGACCAAGACCAAAGAGCTCTCCAAGGATGTCAGGGACAAGATTGTAGACCTACACAAGGCTGGAATGGGCTACAAGACCATTGCCAAGCAGCTTGATGAAGGTGACAACAGTTGTTGTGATTATTCGCAAATGGAAGAAACATAAAAGAACTGTCAATCTCCCTTGGCCTGGGGCTCCATGCAAGATCTCACCTCGTGGAGATGCAATGATCATGAGAACGGTGAGGAATCAGTCCAGAACTACACGGGAGGATCTTGTCAATGATCTCAAGGCAGCTGGGACCATAGTCACCAAGAAAACAATTGGTAACACACTACGCCGTGAAGGACTGAAATCCTGCAGCGCCCGCAAGGTCCCCCTGCTCAAGAAAGCACATATACAGGGCCGTCTGAAGTTTGCCAATGAACATCTGAATGATTCAGAGGAGAACTGGGTGAAAGTGTTGTGGTCAGATGAGACCAAAATGGAGCTCTTTGGCATCAACTCAACTCACCGTGTTTGGAGGAGGAGGAATGCTGCCTATGACCCCAAGAACACCATCCCCACCGTCAAACATGGAGGTGGAAACATTATGCTTTGGGAGTGTTTTTCTGCTAAGGGGACAGGACAACTTCACCGCATCAAAGGGATTACCTTTATTTAACTAGGCAAGTCAGTTAAGAACAAATTCTTATTTACAATGATGGCCTACACCGGCGAGTGGTCATTTGATTAATTGTTCAGCGGTCTTATGGCTTGGGGGTCGAAGCTGTTAAGGAGCCTTTTGGACCGAGACTTGGCGCTCCGGTACAGCTTGCCGTGCGGTAGCAGAGAGAACAGTCTATGACTTGGTTGACTGGAGTCTTTCACAATTTTTGGGGCCTTCCTCTGACACCGCCTAGTATATAGGTCTTGGATGGCAGGAAGCTTGAACCCAGTGATGTACTGGGCTGTACGCACTACCCTCTGTAGCGCCTTATGGTCGGATGCCGATATGGTAATGATTGACCTACAAAAAGCATTTGATACTGTGAACTATGATATTTTGTTCCACAAACTGTAAGCAATTGGTTTTGGCACCAACTTCTTATTATGGGTGAATTCATACCCAACTGATAAGGTCCAAAATGTGTATGTGTGAGTGACACTGTCTGACGCTAATGAGATAAACTGTGGTGTCCCCCAGGGGAGCATTTTGGGGCCTTTGCTTTTTTGCTCTACATAAATGACATGGACTTTGCCTGTTCATGCCCTCTGTTCCTGTATGCGGATGATTCTGCCCTCTTGGTTTCACATAAGAATAAGGAGACTGTTGAAAAGACCCTAAGCACTGCCACTATGACTATGCTTGTATCTCAAGGTTCAGTGGCATAAAACTTCAAACGGCCCAAAACAAACTAATGACAATTATACTCAAGCTCAGCCCTCGGACGCACATTGGTCCTAATAATTTCAGGGAAGTGAACTGGCTTACAGTTGATCTCTGGGTGGTGCAGATTAAACAGTTGGTTTTTAAAGTTATACATGACCTTGCCCCCAGTTACCTGTCTGGTTATTTTAATTTCATTAGAGACTCTCATAGCCATCACACCAGAACCAGTTTTGCCAATATCAGACCGTTGCACTATAGAAGCATGGCTAGAAAAAGCTCTTTCCATAACACTGGTGCAGAGGAATGAAATGGTATACCAAACCATATAAAATCCATCCCTACGCGAGGAAGTTAAGATAAACCTTAAGAAATGGTTTATGGGCAAAATTCTTTAAAACTGCACAGGCTTAAAGGAAGTATAATTGTTTCAATGAATGTTACTTTGTAATCTATTTAATTACTTTTACAGTTTCTTCCCTACTGATGAGATGTATTTTGTTTTCATGTTAATATAATAATCTTGTGTATGTTTTGTTTTAATGTATTTTCATGAGGAGCACATGAGGAGCACAATTTTTTGTGTCATCCTCAATGACTTTAATGGCATTGTACTTCTGATAACCAGGTGGCGAATCGCATCTCTGCATGTCTGGCAGACATATCAGTATGGATGACGGATCACCACCTCAAGCTGAACCTTGGCAAGACGGAGCTGCTCTTCCTCCCGGGGAAGGACTGCCCGTTCCATGATCTCGCCATCACGGTTGACAACTCCATTGTGTCCTCCTCCCAGAGTGCGAAGAGCCTTGGCGTGACCCTGGACAACACCCTGTCGTTCTCCGCTAACATCAAGGCGGTGACCCGATCCTGTAGGTTCATGCTCTACAACATTCGGAGAGTACGACCCTGCCTTACACAGGAAGCGGCACAGGTCCTAATCCAGGCACTTGTCATCTCCCGTCTGGATTACTGCAACTCGCTGTTGGCTGGGCTCCCTGCCTGTGCCATTAAACCCCTACAACTCATCCAGAATGCCGCAGCCCGTCTGGTGTTCAACCTTCCCAAGTTCTCTCACGTCACCCCGCTCCTCCGCACACTCCACTGGCTTCCAGTTGAAGCTCGCATCTGTTACAAGACCATGGTGCTTGCCTATGGAGCTGTGAGGGGAACGGCACCTCCGTACCTTCAGGCTCTGATCAGTCCCTACACCCAAACGAGGGCATTGCGTTCATCCACCTCTGGCCTGCTGGCTCCCCTTCCTCTGCGGAAGCATAGTTCCCCCTCAGCCCAGTCAAAACTGTTCGCTGCTCTGGCACCCCAATGGTGGAACAAGCTCCCTCACGACGCCAGGACAGCGGAGTCACTCACCACCTTCCGGAGACATTTGAAACCCCACCTCTTTAAGGAATACCTGGGATAGGATAAAGTAATCCTTCTACCCCCCCCAAAAAAAAAAAAAAAAAAAAAAAAAAAATTGTAAAGTGGTTATGCCACTGGCTATAAGGATAAGAGCGTCTGCTAAATGACGTAAATGTAATGTAAATGTATCCACGTGTGGTTGTATTGTGTTAAAACTGTCAAATAAATCAAACAAAAAAACTTTGGTTTCCAACATTTGGTCTGTTTCCCTAAATAAGTTAAATCCCCTTCGTGTTTTGTTTCCTTGCCACGATACTAACCAGTATCGTGATACTGGTATCGTCCCGGCCCTAACGAATATGCGTGTATTTACATGGCTTTCTTTCATTGATCCCTAATAGTTTCTATGTGAGAATTGCCAGAATAATCTTAAATACAAAAAATATTTTGCGGGCTACGCTGGCCTGGTATGGCCCTGTGACCGTGTGCACTAACAGGCACATCCAGAGCAGTACTGCAAATATATAGCTCTGGAAAAATTATAAAAGCCTACTACATCATAAGATTTATACAGTGCTTTTCTGAAACACAATGTGTTACAATAATGCAATAATACAATAGGGGGGAAATAAATGACAAAAATCAGCTAACATGATAAATAAGTGATTATAGCATGCAGATGCACCTGCCATTGAAATAGAATTGACCCCAGCCATGTACACCTGAGCCAGGAGCGGCAGCATAAGATCAAATACCCTGTGATTTCTCCTGCCCGTGGTGCACCCATGGTATGTGGCTAGTGAAGCACGGTTAGTGCTATCTTGGTTCCTTGGGATGTCCATACCCTGACCTTAACCCTCTTACATTTCAACTTCAATGGGGCGACGTCAGAGTTGGACGTCCCAAGAATTCCTGATAGCAAGTAGTACACCAGTGAAGCACGCGACTTCTCATCCCCCCTCTTTATGTCAGGCTAGCTTGTTGGTTATCTGCTAGCTAGCTGACGAGTTGACAGATAGTAAGCAGCAACATGCAAACCTGTAAAAACATCTATAAGATCTATACTACTATCTATAAGATACCTAACATTGAATAGCGTATTAGTATATAAAACAAAACGCGACACATTTGAATTTGTGTATATTTGCGCAATTGAAATGTATCTAGATAGCGTTTGTAAGCTACGGTACTGCTTTGCTAGCATGATGTGTGAAACGTAAACCCCCTTACCAGGTGAAGAGCGGACGAACATCTGAAGCTAGAAAAAGACGTTAGCTACCCCGTTCCTATTATCAACATTTAAAAAACAAAAGTGGTTTTGTTTTCTCTGGGCGCAAGTTGCAGTTGCGACCGAATGCTGTGCTGTCATTCATTGAATGATGGTCCTGACGGTGACTGGTGTCGTCTCCCTCTTACCACTTCTCTAAGACCGTCAAGCCATCACACGCAAATTCAGTTCGGCGCTGATAGCCTTG
The DNA here is from genome assembly GCF_964263955.1 of Coregonus lavaretus. NCBI lineage: Eukaryota > Metazoa > Chordata > Actinopteri > Salmoniformes > Salmonidae > Coregonus > Coregonus lavaretus. The sequence goes on from NC_140002.1 coordinate 35,150,595, forward strand.
CTTGACCATGGATTTGGGCTTCAGACAGATGGAGCAAGAGAGGAGCCTAGTGGAGAAATATGTAAATCGCACATTGGGGCCAAAGGGCAACAAAGATACTTTTATCAGTGGGCGCGCGGGGTCTTCTTTGTTATTCGATTTTTGTAAATAAGGATGTTTGGATAGGGGAAAACAGCAATTATGCATCCTACGTCCCATTTGATTTTATGTATTTAAAAAAAATCATTAGCATAGCAAAATTGTAATAGCCTAATTTTGGCTGTTATATGTTATTAACTGGTGTTATATGTTAATTCATAATAGATTCACTGCAAAATAGTTGTCTTCATTCATGAAAACCAGATGGTTAACATGAGGCAACTCATATGTGGACAGTTGCCCTCTATGGGACATGAATCCTCTTTTGGAGAGGACACAGACAAAATGCTCGAAACAAAAAACACCCGCTTCTTACTTCAAGAGCTTGTTTTTCCTTTGGGGTACTCACAATTCAATTTAAACTGAGCCTCTAAGAATGGTCACACTTGAATGAAATTGGTTTTTCGGTTGGGTAAGTTATGATTGGCTCTCAGATAAATATTAAGAACATTTACAGCAATAAAACACTAATTTCATTTTAGCTGATGGTCAGCTGATAACATAATCCTGCAACAACAGAGAATATTGTCTACTGAATTATACTAACCAAATAATGTAGATATTTTCTAAATGAAAACAATACGCAATATTTAAGATTAATCTCCTTTATCTCTTCAAATATTTTACCATTTTAAATAGGGAGCATCATCCAGCCACCTTGAACTGTGTACACATCAAAAGGAGGATCAGCTGAAAATGAGGGGGCAATTGACATTCGACCTGAATAAAATATACAGCACATCAGTTGTAATTTATTCTGCAGCAGGAAATAAAGACTGGAAAGGTCATTCATGCAACATCAGTAAATCAATAAAGCATCTATGGGGAGGTTTCACACACAGATTAAGTTTAGACTTGGACTAGGTAGCAATTTCAATGGTGAATCTCTATTGAAAAATATTTATAGTCTGACTAGGCTTAATCTGTGTCTGGGAAACCGTCCCTTGGTGTCTCAATCGCTAAAAAAATGCCCAAAATAATGGCAAAAAAAACACTTAAAAAGCCAAAAATGGCACAAAGCAATCTGAGAAAAGAGGAAACGATATTTGGTGTCAATTAAGTGTGTGAACATCTGTACTACTGTGGGGTATGAGTGTAGAGGCTCTAATGAGTGGAACAGCTAGCCTCCCACTGCAGGCGGACTCATCAGGAAATGGCACACAGCCACAAAACCCAACCATCATGTTTTATAGTTCTTTTATTTAGACAACCCAAATAAAAAGGCACATAAAACATTGCACATGTTTACGTAGTAATTTCACAAACATACATTTTTTTAAATGTAGGAATGTTTTACCTTTCTGCTAATCAGAAAGCCTAGTCTTCATAGGTATATACAAAATTACTGTTGTTAATGTTCTAATACAAAAGATTTATAAAAGGTTATCTTATCTTTCACGTCTATTGTAACTACGACATCCTCAGAACTAAAATAGTTTTGTACAAAGATATACATTCAACTGCCTTCACAGAGGTCCAAGAATTTCCAAATCATTGTTATTGTCTTCTTGTTAAAAATTATGAAATGTTCAATTTAAAATATTCACTTAGTTGTATCTCATAATTGTATCAAATTTGGCAAACAGAATACGCAATTACAGTGCATCTACTCAATGCATAAGAAAACACTTATCATTGGACTTCCTTTGAAAAAAAACTCAGGGGAAAAAAACTTGCATGCATCTTGTGTGTGTTCTTTCAGGACATACAGTGCATTCGGAAAGTATTCAGACCCCTTGACTTTTTCCACATTTTGTTACGTTACAGCCTTATTCTAAAATTGATTAAATTGTTTTTTCCCCTCAATCTACACACAATACCCCATAATGACAAAGTGAAGACAGGTTTTAGACAGTTAAAAAACAGAAATACCTTATTTACATAAGTATTCAGACCCTTTGTTATGAGACTCAAAATTGAGCTCATGAGCATCCCGTTTCCATTGATCATCCTTGAGATGTTTCCACAACTTGATTGGACATGATCAATTGATTGGACATGATTTGGAAAGGCCCACACCTGTCTATATAAGGTCCCACAGTTGACTTGACAGTGCATGTCAGAGCAAAAACCAAGCCATGAGGTCGAAGGAATTGTCCGTAGAGCTCCAAGACAGGATTGTGTCGAGGCACAGATCTGGGGAAGGGTACCAAAACATTTCTGCAGCATTGTAGGTCCCCAAGAACACAGTGGCCTCCATCATTCCTAAATGGAAGAAGTTTCGAACCACCAAGACTCTTCCTAATGCTGGCCGCCCGGCCAAAGTGAGCTATCAGGGGAGAAGGGCCTTGGTCAGGGAGGTGACCAAGAACCCGATGGTCACTCTGATAGAGCTCCAGAGTTCCTCTGTGGACATGGGAGAACCTTCCAGAAGGACAACCATCTCTGCAGCACTGCACCAATCAGGCCTTTATGGTAGAGTGGCCAGACAGAAGCCACTCCTCAGTAAAAGGCACATGACAGCCCGCTTGGAGTTTGCCAAAAAGGCACCTAAAGGACTCAGACCATGAGAAACAAGATTCTCTGGTCTGATGAAACCAAGTTTGAACAGTTTGGCCTGAATGCCAAGTGTCAAGCCTGGAGGAAACCTGGCAGCAGCAGGGACTGGGAGACTAGTCAGGATCGAGGGAAAGATGAACGGAGCAAAGTACAGAGAGATCCTTGATGAAAACCTGCTCTAGAGCGCTCAGGACCTCAGACTGGGGCGAAGGTTCACCTTTCAACAGGACAACGACCCTAAGTACACAGCCAAGACAATGCAGGAGTGGCTTCGGAACAAGTCTCTGAATGTCCTTGAGTGGCCCAGCCAGAGCCCAGACTTGAACATCTCTGGAGAGACCTGAAAATAGCTGTGCAGCGATGCTCCCCATCCAACATGACAGAGCTTGAGAGGATATGCAGAGAAGAATGGGAGAAACTCCCCAAATACAGGTCTGAATACATTATAAATTAGTAAACATTTATAGAAACCTGTTTTTGCGTTGTCGTTATGGGGTATTATGTGTAGATTGATTAGATTTTTTTTCAATTTTAGAATACTTTCCGAATGCACTGTAGTATCCTGTACTTTACATCACACAGCACAAAAACCTTGCAAAGGTGATATGACCAAGTAAGAACGTCTTATCTAGTAATGGTAATCTAAGGGTCTCAATGCCTGAGATGTGCTGCAGAGGCCATGTTGGCCCGACTAAATTGTGTCCACCCTTCGGCTGCAGTAACACTACAACATGATCTAGTAGTTCATTACTTTCATACACTTCTCAAAAACCATTAGTGTTTTGTTCTCAATACATCAGTCACCTCATCCATCATCTAATCCATAAATCACCATGACACAGGCGGAGACAATGGATTTTTGTTCGAAAATATAATTACAGATGACATGATTATTAAAATGGACGGCTATGTTCACAAAATTAAAGAGTTCTTAGATCCCTAGTCTTTTTTTTCTTTTAGCAAAAAGGTATATGGTGAGTTAAATATTTACAAAGTAACATGGGAAAGGATCAAGTTGTGTTAGATGTGAATTAAATACAATTTTTTTTTTATATATATATATATATATTACGTTTCCAGGGCTACTCTCAGCGAGTTACCTGAGCAGAAGGTCCATACTAATCGGGGTCCTCGAAAACGATAAGAAAAAGGGTATAAAATATTTCTAACAAAACTATAATCCGTCACCAACATGATAATGATAATAATAGTTTAAGAAATACAAATTTGTGAACTTCAGGACCATTTCCTCAATGGCATTTGTAAGCCACTAGATGGCCCTGTTTTTATGTAGGCTGATTACCTAACACCAATTTGATCTTTGATAATACTGCTGTTAAGTTACACATGGGATATGCTTTCAGTGCAAGACTCATTCCTCTCTCAGTTTGTGTAAAACAATTGACATCAACTGATGACCAAATAAAAGAAGCACACCTCTGCCATCCCTAACAAAGATAAAAAACTAGCCTAACTGTACACATCTTTAACAGTCAAGAGGGACTATTTCCAGATATCCACTTCAACAAAATACAGATTCAATTGTTGATGGTGAGAATACATTAACATGTACCTCAAGAGCATACCTCTTATTTGAAAAACAAAAGTTATACAGCTGTGAAAAAAGAATAACCCTCCGTCCAAATGGAAGTCTTAGTCCCTTTTGTTGGACTCATCTCCTAAAAATATTAAATAATGATTAGCAGGCTATAGATAAAACAACTTATAAGAAACACCCATTGGCTTTGCAAGAGAACTTCTGGAACAATAAAACCAGCAATTCATACTTATTGCATTAGTCCTTTTAAAAATGATCCTCTTCCAATTGCAAAGGTATGAGATCGAAGGCGTTTAGCGAGGCTTGAGAGTCCTCCCCTCTTGTTCATCCTGCCCCGACTGTAATGTTGACATCACTGTTTAACACTTCATCGACTCACTACATCTAGGTTTGAAGTCATTCAGATAATAGATAAAACCCTACCTAACTTCTACACAACTGTTCTGGTTCTCTTTTCTGTGATGTAGCATTGGTTGGGGTGGAGCCATGTGTCACAAGTAGGCTAAATGTTAATTTCCAGGTCTGAGGAGTGGGCACTGGGTCAGGGGTCAGGGGTCAGGGGAAAGATGGGGGTAAGGGGGAGGCGTCATCATTTCTTGTTTTACCAGGGTGGGGACGAAGGCAGGACTTGGGACAGAAAAGGCATACTCTCCATGGACCTCATGGCGATGTTGAGGGGCCCGGACATTGTCATGGACATGGGGGTGCTGATGGCCAGAGGGTGGGCGATATTCATGTGTGCTGTGGAAGGGATGTTGATCGAGGCGATGTTGACGGGCCCGGTGATGGTGACAGGGTGCTGGAGGCTGACGTTCACTGTGTTGGTGGAAATGTTCATTTGCGACGCTATGGTGACGGGGTTGTTGATGGAGTTTCCCCGGTTCATCGTGGTGGTGATGGGGGTGGAGGCTGTTACAGGTGTGGCTGACGCAGAGTTGTGGATGTCATTACTGTCTAGAGAATGGGATAGAGGATATAGTGTTTAAGTTCCACTGCTAAACCAAATCAAACAAATACCTTTACACAGATTTACTGGTTATTCCCCACCATTAAAACAGAGGGAGGAATGCTGTCTGTACTCTGGACTATTTCGCACAGATTATTTTTTGCAGTGTACAGAGATTATTTTTGTAGTATATGCCTTCAGCGTTCTTCTCTTTTACTGCTACTGCCTTGACTCACCTGCAGCACCGATTGAACTAAAACTGACCATAATAGTAATAACCATTTCCCACTTTTCTTTAAAATGTGGCAAATACATGCTCTTCTAAAAAACAAATACTGAAGCAGGTAAATCATTTACAGGTTAAACTGTTTAAAAAATGAAACATCTCTAGTGGTCATTCTTGCTGTACATAGTATAGTAAAACAGTTTTAAATTAGGGCACAGAAATCTCCAAGACAACATTTCTATGAATGCAATGTTGATGCAATGTTTGTAAATGATGTGACACACTGTCATGCAGCGTTTCCCCTATATTAATTTAGCAGCCGCGCATTTCTGAGTTTACCCACATACTAACATCTATTTGCCTTATACTTGTGTGTGTGATGTGACTGTGTGTATTCTTGGGTTGCGGGCAGGGGGTTGGGGTAAGGTTTGGTTTTCACACAATGCTACATTATTATTACCTTTTCGTCCCCCTGAGGAGTTCCACTGCCAGTCCCCTATTCAGAAATAGACACACAGCGGTTATAAAGGACTGTCTGCAGGCTAGCCAAGGCTGCTGCGCTAGGGCCAGGGTGCCTCTCTCTCAGTGCACTCTGCAGGCCCCACTTCAGGTGGGCAAGGTTGGTACACACACCAGAACAGTGGGCACACACCCTGGCCTGCTAGTCCATAGGTGGAGGAGGGAACGGGCCATAGGATTACTGTGGTGAGAAGCAATATCCTATTTGTAGAGTTCTCTGTGCTGTATATGTCTGCCTTGTGATGTGGACCCTTGGGAGAAGGGTGGCAGTGCTTGTTCAGATGGCAGCTAATGCAGAGTGAATAAACAACATAGTAGTGAAGGCCTTTCCCTTCAGTGGCCAGGGAAAGGCCTTGTTGCTTCTACTGTCTGTGTAACGGAAACAGGAATCTGAGAAATGTTGATTATACTTTGTTATTGACTACACCTTTTGAGCAGTGATTCATGTGTAATGCAGTGTTCTCCAGATGGGAAGAGATGAACAGGGTGTCGGCCTACATGTTCCACAGCCACAGGAGAATCAAACCAACAGGTTGGCTAACAGCACTTTGACAAATGGAAATTCACAGATGACTAAACAAACAGGAAATACACACACAGCTATAGCGTGAAGGCTGAGGAAGAAGCCAGTTATTGGGCTGTACTTGACAACGCTATGTATTATACACTTACAGTATACACTGCGTGTACAAAACATTAGGAACACCTTCCTAATATTGAGTTGCACCCCCTTTTGCCCTCAGAACCGCCTCAATTCGTGGGGGCATGTACTATACAAGTTGTCGAAAGTGTTCCACAGGGATGCTGGCCCATGTTGACTCCAATGCTTCCCATAGTTGTGTTAAGGTGGCTGGATGTCCTTTGGGTTGTGGACCATTCTTGATACACATGGGAAACTGTTGAGCGTGAAAAACACGGCAGTGTTGCAGTCCTTGACACACTCAAACCGGTGCACCTGGCACCTACTAACATACCCCGTTCAAAGGCACTTAAATCTTTTGTCTTGCCATTCACCCTCTGAATGGCACACAAACACAATCCATGTCTCAATTGTCTCAAGGCTTAAAAATCCTTCTTTAACATGTCTCCTCCCCTTCATCTACACCAGGGTTCTTCAATTCCGGTCCTGGAGGGCCGAAACACCTCTGTTTTTCACCCTCTCCTTCTAATCAGGGGCCAATTCAGACCTGGGACACCAGGTGAGTGCAATTAACTACCAGGTACAAATAAAAAACAGAAGTGTTTCGGCCCTCCAGGACCGGAATTGAAGAACCCTGACCTACACTGATTTAAGTGGATTTAACAAGTGACATCAATAAGATTCACCTGGATTCACCTGGTCAGTCTATCATGGAAAGAGCAGGTGTTCCTAATGTTCTGTGCACTCAGTGTATTTAAATGGTTACGGTACCAGGGATTTTTCTGAATTACTTACTAAGCAGTAATACAAAGTAATCCTGAGTCCATAACACCAAAGATATCAATAACACTAACGAGAAAGACTGATGGAAGAGCAATCCTCTGACAAAAACCCTGCCCCCCTCTTCTAATTCTCGTGCAAGTTGCACAAATCAATTGAGTGGAGATGAGATATCACTGTGTTCCACTTTCCTCTGCTCCTTTGTGCTCAAACACAAGCCAATTGCTGAAAGCGCTTTAAATTTAGAACAGATTTTTGCCACAGGCCATTCACTTCTGTCAAGCAAAATATGTCAAATTACATACCACGTGCAGACAAAATAAATATTAAAACATAAAGTATAGCACAGCGTATACATCTCTCCACTCAACGGATTGTAACATCCAATTCATGTTTGAAAACAGAATGTAACTCAAGAGAAAATGGGGAAAATGTAACTAGCAAGGAGGACATGGTAATGCCTATCATGGTAAATGTCAGGTGGGACCTTCTATGTCCCGTAGATCTACTACACAGAATGAAACCTGCCTAAGGTTAAAGTCAGCACCAATCAAACATGAGATTTTCACTGTAATGTGAAGTCACCTAGTGAGGTTATCCCTAGCCTCTGGTACACCTACAAATTAGTGGACTTGGCTATTTCAGCCACATCTGTTGCTGACAGGTGTATCAAATCGAGCACATAGCCAGGCAATCTCCATAGACAAACATTGGCAGTATAATGGCCTTACTGAAGAGCTCAGTGACTTTCAAGTGGCACCATCATAGGATGCCACCTTTCCAACAACTCAGCAGTTCGTTCTACCCTGCTAGAGCTGCCCCGGTCAACTGTAAGTGCTGTTATTGTGAAGAGGAAACGTCTAGGAGCAACAACAGCTCAGCCACGAAGTGGTAGGCCACACAAGCTCACAGAACGGGACCGCCGAGTACTGAAGAGCGTAAAAATAATCTGACCTCAGTTGCAACACTCACTACAGAGTTCCAAACTACCTCTGGAAGCAACGTCAGCACAATAACTGTTAGTCGAGAGCTTCATGAAATTGTTTTCCATCTTCCATGGCCGAGCAGCCGCACACAACCCTAAGATCACCATGTGCAATGCCAAGCGTCGGCTGGAGGGGTGTAAAGCTCGCCGCCATTGGACTCTGGAGCAGTGGAAACGCGTTCTCTGGAGTGATGAATCACACTTCACCATCTGGCAGTCTGACGGACGAATCTGGGTTTTGCGGATGCCAGGAGAACGCTACTTGCCCAAATGCATAGTGCCAACTGTAAAGTGTGGTGAGGAGGAATAATGGTCTGGGGCTGTTTTTCATGTTTCAGTTCCAGTGAAGGGACATCTTAACGCTACACAAATACAATGACATTCTAGACAATTCTGTGCTTCCAACTTTGTGGCAACAGTTTGACAAAGGCCCTTTCCTGTTTCAGCATGGCAATGCCCCAGTGCACAAAGCGAGGTCCATACAGAAATGGTTTGTCGAGATCGGTGTGGAAGAACTTGACTGGCCTGCACAGAGCCCTGACCTCAACCCCATCAAACACCTTTGGGATGAATTGGAACGCCGACTGCGAGCCAGGCCTAATCACGCAACATCAGTGCCTGACCTCACTAATGCTTGTGGCTGAATGGAGGCAAGCCCTCGCAGCAATGTTCCAACATCTAGTGGAAAGCCTTCCCAGAAGAGCGGAGGCTGTTATTGCAGGGGGGACCAACTCCATATTAAAGCCCTGATTTTGGAATGAGATGTTCCAACGAGCAGGTGTCCACATACTTTTGAACATGTAGTGTATATCTTGTGATATGTGTTGTCCATAAGTGAAGTGGTGTAGGCTATGTGCTGTGTTTTTGATTTTGTGTGTATGTGTATGCCATGAGATGCTGTATGTTGCCAGACAAATTTCACCTAAAGGGACAATAAAGTATTAAATCAATCAAATAAATTAAATTAGGAATGTAAAACATGAAGACAGTTCATTTAAGTTGGGAGGGGGGCAGTGGCTGGTGAGATAGGGCTGACGTGACGTACCTTTGTTAGAGGAATTAAAGTTGGTCTGGCCGTGTGTCTTTAGATGGCTGGTGATGTAGGCTGCACTCAGCATCTTGCCGCAGATGTTGCAGGTGACCTTCCCTTCATGCCGGATCATGTGGGAGCGCAGTCTGTCTTTGGTGGCGAAGGCAGAAGTACAGGCCTGGGGGAGGACAGGAGAACAGGACGGGGTCAGAAGGTCAGGCCAGAGGCACACTACTATTCATAGGGCCACCCAGCTTCGTGCTCCAGCTTGGTGCCAAGTGCAGCTTTATTCATTTATCTAACACAGCCTGCTTTCATCATTCAGACTGCATGGAACATGTCCAACTTTAAAGGCTTATGGATCATCATAAATCTCTATTGGGGCCACAGGGCATAGCCTACTGGAGTATGCTGTCATGAGCAGACTGCCATTATGGCACTATCTATGACTAATGGGCTCATTTTAAAGACACTAGTCGAGCACAGTTATCTTTATTCCTTTCAGTGCTGGAAACTAACAAGTACTGTCCGAGCTGGCAGAGAAGAAAGTGCAAAGTGGGAGAATTCATGCTAGCTGACAGACATGCAGCTCAAGTTGTCAATAATGAGCTGTTGACAAGTGGCCCTAATAAGGCCACACAGTACAGTTCTCTCTCTCGCTTACCGTTACTTGGCATTTGAACGGTCTTTCTGAGGAGTGGACATGCTTCACGTGGCAGCTCAGGTGGTCTGGCCTGGAGGAGAGAGGAGAAAAAAGTCACAATCTTGCTGTAGAATATTAATGGACACACAACAGTCTGTTTTCTGCCCTTTTCCAGTGAGACTCCACTGTTCACACAGCCCACTCATCGCAGCTCCCAGAGGTACCATTAGTTGGACTGAAAACCCGGACAACAGCAGACAGGCTAGGAGCTAAATCATTTCATCACTGTCATAAGGAATGATGTGGAGAACTCCAAAACTAACAGCTGGGCCAAAGCGAGACAGTTTCACACTGGTAGTGGTTATGTTACAAAGGAGAGGAGTCAAGTGGAATCTTTTCAGGAGTGCTGTGAACCAGAATGACTTCTCTTCTTTTTCACTGTTAACTGAAGAGGACAGCAGCTTCCACACACAGAGAGAGAGAGAGAGAGAGAGAGAGAGAGAGACAAGAGAGAGAGGGGAGCGAGGGGAGCGAGAAGAGAGAGCGCCTGCAACCTGGCAGGCTGTCTGACAGTGACTCTGAGTTGCGTTATTCTGCCGGCCTCTCACTTTTCAGTGTGCCGATAAACCTCTGCGTCACTGTGTTGGAACCAAGCCGGGTTCTTCCCTTAACTGCCCAGCTCTAAGATTACAGTTTGGACAGACAGCATAATGTAGGGTGTTCACCCAACCCATAAAATTATTATTTCATTCAATGTTTATAAAAAAAGATTCAGTCAATAGAGAATTGCATCAGAAATAAAATAGTCCAAACCCTATGTCTACCATATATGGTTAACAAGTTACAGACAATTTACTCCGAGAATTTAGCATGATTAGAGTTAATACAATGTCATTACGGCCATAGTCAAAAAGTGGTCGCTGCTCTAAAGAAATGTGTCACTGCTCCGCGGGCAGAACGGCACCAACTTCAAAATGTCAACTGACAAACTAGCTAGTGGCTGCAGGTTAGTGTGTGATAATAGGGTTTTTCTAAATTAAATCTGCAGACTACAAAACAAAAAATTGGGTCTATATATTAATTTACAAAGCTAACAGACTGAGTTTAAAATATCTACCCTCCCAAAGACAATCTGTTCCAGTTCATGGTGTATTTATGAGTCTTTCCCTTTAAAACGCCATTGAAAACAGCCCCTCAAGGTTGAATGACCTGGGTTAGAGGAATACAATACCACGGATCTGGTGATGAAAATTACATGAGTATCAAGTTGATTTTGATTGTTCCAAAGCATGGAAACACCTCTAAATGTTACCACCTCCCAACGCCGAAAAATGGAGGAGATACAACCAACCGTTTAAATTAGCAATGGTCACAACAAACTAATGTTCTTATTTAATCTAGGGGTGTGAACGTTTAAACGTTAAAACATTTAAAGCTGCAATATAACTTTTTGAGTGATCCGACCAAATTCACATAGAATGTGTTATAGATCTGTCATTCTCATTGAAAGCAAATCTAAGAAGCGGTAGATATGTTCTATATGTGCTATTTCTATGCTTCCCTTAAGTTTTGTTTTTTTGCGTCTTTTACTTTCGGTTTTGTACACCACCTTCAAACAGCTGAAGATTAGAGCCCAACCGATATGGGATTTTTGGGTCCGATACTGATTTTAGGGAGGGAAAAGTAACCGATTACAATATATCTGCCGATATGTTTTTTTGTGTGTTTTTTTGGTGGAAAGAAACAGACCTTTTTTTCACAAATTGTGCTCCAAAGGATTAACATGTACTCTAAATTACGACTCTTAAAGATGCATGATGCAGAAATCGCTGCGCTGGTTCGCATAGTTCGCTTAATTTCAGTTTATGTGACAAAACAAGAAAGTATAGTGTAGAGAATCATTGTACAGTGTGAAATATATTTTCTATAAACAAAAAAATTGTATTTTCAGCTGGTGTACAAAACTGAAAGTAAGACGCAAAAACTAAATTTAAGAACGGGAAGCATAGAAATAGCGTACATAGAACATATCTACTGCTTCGACTTGTTTTCAATGAGAATGACTGATCTATCACATATTTCTATGTGAATCTGAGTGGGTCACCCAAAAAGTTTCATATTGCAGCTTTAACTAGTTTACATGATAACCACCAAAAAGCAACTATATCCTCTATAAATACAAAACACTTGTTCAGTTTACTTCAGGTACAACGTAAAGATTTGTCTATCTAGGGCAGTGGCTAAGACTGCAGAAGTGTTTATGCTGAAGCACCACAAACACACTAATAAAACTTTGTCTCAAAGTAAATCTGTTCACAAACTATGCAGTGAAAGTTCAAACTATTCAGTGAAATGTAATAACATCGAGTTTGTAATGTCACCACTATGTGTCAGCATTGAGTAGATTCACTACAGCGCTTTACTACAGTCAAAGTTCATTTAAAACAAAAACTTTATGGCAACCTAGCAATGAAAGGGTTTCCACTAGTTACCACAATCACAAAGTAAAAATTGGCGATATCGTAAAAATGTATTAAAACAAAACATAGCTTTTTGGTCTTAATTTGAGGTTAGCAGTAGCGTTCACATTTTAAGAAGATAAATTGTATAAACCCTTACAATTACATTTTAGTCATTTAGCAGACGCTCTTATCCTGAGCGACTTACAGGAGCTATTAGGGTTAAGTGCCTTGCTCAAGGTACGTAACGTAACAAAATGTGGCGAAAGTTAAGGGGTCTTAATACTTTCCGAATGTACTGTAAGTAACGTTAGCACAGATGGCTAGCTAGCTAGGCTAACTACCTTGCTGGCTAGATAGAGCCTAAATACATTGCTGGCTAGCTAGTGAGCATGTGATGAGGACAGGGCTGCTTGCTTGGTGAAGTGTGTTACCAAAAATTGTCACTCAAACAGAAGGGGGAACTAACAAAGAGTCACTAACAACCACCAAAACAGGTACGTTCTAGGAGGGGTAATGAAAATACACTCATGGGGTGTCCACTGAAAGTAGACTAGCAACAACAACAGACTAGACATCCACCATGAGCGCCCACTAAATTTGCCCAAGAAGAGGCAAACAAAAGAAAAACCCACAGCAAACTTGAAAACAGGAAGCAAACCAAAAATTGGAACAGGGATGATCAGATAAAGGATTGTTTTTCTACAAATGAAATAGGGAGAGCCAACTAAAAGTTGTTAACCCTCCAAGACAACTGGAGCACTGTGCCAGGACAGGTGAAACACCTGACTAACAAGATGACAAGCCAGCACAGGTGTAACACATACTAACACGCTGACACCAATCGGTGCGCCCAACGTGCTAATGTCCAACCTCGAAATATAAATGGAAAAACCAAAGCGTACTTTACTTATTCAAATACGCTGTCGCTGGCTGTGGCAAAATACTCACCATCAAACCACCATGCCTCCTCTTTCTCACGTCTTGACTTGCTTCCATTCAGCCACAAGAGCATTAGTGAGGTCGGGCACTGATGTTGGGCGATTAGGCCTGCCTCGCAGTCGGCGATCCAATTCATCCCAAAGGTGTTCGATGGGGTTGAGGTCAGGGCTCTGTGCAGGCCAGTTAAGTTCTTCCACACCGATCTCGACAAAGCATTTCTGTATGGCCCTCGCTTTGTGCACAGGGGCATTGTCATGCTGAAACAGGAAAGGGCCTTCCCCAAACTGATGTCACGAAGTTGGAAGCACAGAATCTTCTAGAATGTCATTGTATGCTGTAGAGTTAAGATTTCCCTTCACTGGAACTAAGGGGCCTAGCCCGAACCATGAAAAACAGACCATTATTCCTCCTTTACCAAACTTTACAGATGGCACTATGCATTGGGGCATGTAGCGTTCTCCTGGCATCCACCAAACCTAGATTCATCAGTCGGACTGCCAGATGGTGAAGCGTGATTCATCACTCCAGAGAACGCGTTTCCACTGCTCCAGAGTCTAATGGCGGTGAGCTTTACACCACTCCAGCCGACGCTTGGCATTGTGCATGTTGATCTTAGGCTTGTGCACGGCTGCTCGGCCATGGAAGATTTCCTTGTCAAAAACGTAAAATATTAATGACCGATTTCTTGAGTTTCTATTTTGAGGAAGTGGCTACGGCGTCTCAAGATGGACAAACAGTACTATATTTTTCTCGTTTTAAAGCGTAGGTTGAAGGTATGCGAGCACACTCGTTCGGTTCACCTAGCAGAGTTTGACTAGGCACCAGCTGAACCGAAGCATGCAGAAGCCTCAACTTGCCACACAGAGCCTCGAGCTCTATTACTGTAGCCTAGTGCTGGTTTTATGACTTGTGATTGGACAACAACAAAAAGCTACACGCGCCACTCTCGTGAAAACCAAGAACAGCAGCATCATAAATGATAAGCACGATGTAGACCTTCTGTATTGTGAATTCACATGGAATTTTATTACTTTTTCTTATCGCTTTAACAGAAAACCAATAAAAATGGCAGTTTAAACATTAAGGAATTTTCTATTTGTCACATTCCTAATTGAATCACTGTTAAGTAAAAGCACATTATGGTTGTAATATTATAGAGAACAATCTAATGGTTAGTTATATGTGATTCATAATGAAATAGTTTTCTTTGCCCTATGTTTAGACATTAATTTAGTAGCACCCTCTTGAATTTACCTGTATTTCACTAATCAAATCAATTTTTATTTGCCACATTCGTCGAATACAACAGGTGTAGACATTACCGTGAAATGTTTACTTACAGCCCTTAACCAACAATGCATTTATTTCTTAATAAAATGTAAAATAAAACAACAACAAAAAAGTGTTGAGAAAAAAAGAGCAGAAGTCAAATAAAATAACATTAGGGAGGCTATATACAGGGGGGTATCCTGTCAATGTGCGGGGGCACCGGCTAGTTGAGGTAGTTGAGGTAATATGTACATGTGGGTAGAGTTAAAGTGACTATGCATAAATAATTAACAGAGTACCAGCAGCGTAAAAAGATGGGGTGGTGGTGGGGGGGCAGTGCAAATAGTCTGGGTAGCCATGATTAGCTATTCAGGAGTCTTATGGCTTGGGGGTAGAAGCTGTTGAGAAGCCTTTTGGACCTAGACTTGGCGCTCCGGTACCGCTTGCCGTGCGGTAGCAGAGAGAACAGTCTATGACTAGGGTGGCTGGAGTCTTTGACAATTTTGTGGGCCTTCCTCTGACACCGCCTGGTATAGAGGTCCTGGATGGCAGGAAGCTTGGCCCCAGTGATGTACTGGGCCATACGCCCTACCCTCTGTAGTGCCTTGCGGTCAGAGGCCGAGCAGTTGCCATACCAGGCAGTGATGCAACCAGTCAGGATGCTCTCGATGGTGCAGCTGTAGAACTTCTTGAGGATCTGAGGACCCATGCCAAATATTTTCAGTCTCTTACCACCTGGGGGCGGCCCGTCAGGAAGTCCAGGATCCAGTTGCAGAGGGAGGTGTTTAGTCCCAGGATCCTTAGCTTAGTGATGAGCTTTGAGGGCACTATGGTGTTGAACGCTGAGCTGTAGTCAATGAATAGCATTGTCACGTAGGTGTTCCTCTTGTCCAGGTGGGAAAGGGCAGTGTGGAGTGTAATAGAGATTGCATCATCTGTGGATCTGTTGGGGCGGTATGCAAATTGGAGTGGGTCTAGGGTTTCTGGGATAATGGTGTTGATGTGAGCCATGACCAGCCTTTCAAAGCACTTCATGGCTACAGACGTCAGTGCTACGGGTCGGTAGTCATTTAGGCAGGTTATCTTAGTGTCCTTGGGCG